>NW_007727528.1:180056-206655 GCF_000696425.1 Galeopterus variegatus
CGGGGCGCGTAGCCAGGCGCAGTGCCTGCTGCAGCAGATCCGCGCGCTGCCGGGCCAGCTCGCCAGCTACGCGCTCGCGCACTCGCTGGGCCGCTGGCTCGTGTACCCTGGCTCCGTGTTCCTGACGACGCGCGCGTTGCTGCCGCTGCTGCAGCAGGGCCAAGAGCGCCTCGTGGAACGCTACAGTGGCCGGCGCGCCAAGCTGGTGGCCTGTGACGGCAACGAGATTGACACCATGTTCATGGATCGCCGCCAGCACCCGGGCAGCCATGGCCGCGGCCTGCGCCTTGTCATCTGCTGCGAAGGCAACGCTGGCTTCTACGAGATGGGCTGCCTGTCGGCGCCACTCGAAGCCGGCTACTCAGTGCTGGGCTGGAACCACCCGGGCTTCGGGGGCAGCACGGGAGCACCCTTCCCTCAGAACGACGCCAACGCCATGGATGTGGTGGTCAAGTACGCCCTGCACCGCCTGCACTTCCCACCCACGCACGTGGTGGTCTATGGGTGGTCTATTGGCGGCTTCACCGCCACCTGGGCCACCATGACCTACCCGGAGCTGGGAGCACTGGTGCTGGACGCCACCTTCGATGACCTTGTACCGCTCGCGTTGAAGGTCATGCCCCACAGTTGGAAGGGGCTGGTGGTGCGCACCGTGCGTGAGCACTTCAACCTCAACGTCGCTGAGCAGCTGTGCTGCTACCCGGGGCCAGTGCTGCTGCTCCGGCGAACGCAGGACGACGTGGTCAGCACCTCGGGCCACCTGCCCTCCCTGTCGCCCGGCGACATGCAGGGCAACCGTGGCAACGAGCTGCTGCTGCGTCTCTTGCAGCACCGCTACCCAGCCGTGATGTCGCGTGAAGGCCAAGCCGTTGTGACCCGCTGGCTGCGCGCCAGCAGCCTGGCACAGGAGGCCGCCTTCTATGCGCGCTACCGCGTGGACGACGAGTGCTGCCTGTCCTTACTGCGCTCCTACCGCGTGCGCTGTGAGGAGGAGCTGGAGGACGAGGAGGTCAGGGGGCCGCATGGGCCTGCCTTTCCCTGGCTTTTGGGCCAGAGCCTGAGCTCGCGGCGGCGCCGGCAGCTTGCGCTGTTCCTGGCGCGCAGGCACCTCAAGAACGTAGAGGCGACTCACTGCTGCCCGCTGGAGCCAGAGGACTTCCAGTTGCCCTGGGAGCTGTAGCCCGAGCACCGGGGCTTGGGTCCATTTCCCTCCCCACATCCCCAACCAGTAAAGCTGACCCTGTGGGGGCATCCTGATCTGGTGTACGGGGAGAGTGTGCAGTTCATCTGGACCTGGTGTTCTCCCTTCACTGGCCGCTGACTTTCCCTCCGTTCTTCCTTGTGCTTCCTTCCTTTCTTTCTCTCGCTGCCCCTAGCACTTTTGGACGCCTGTGCCCAGCTCCTAAAGGGAATGCAAAGATTAACCTGACCCAGTTTATGGCAATGCTGTGTTTTGGGACTGGATCACCACAAGGGTGATGGGAATAGGGGCTGGAGGGCCACAGGATGGCTCCTGGAAAGGTGATACCAGCTGACTGTTGAAGGGTGTGTACAAGTTGCCCCCTAGCTGTGAAAGGACATTTGCATTGAAAGGCTATAAAGCAGGTCTTAACAGCTGGAGATTCTCAGGAGTATGATGCTGCTCATCTGTAGTCTCCCATCTCCAAGCTCCTGGTTCTATAGGAGAGGGCTCAAAGAGGGACCGTAGACCTCGAGTAACAGGTACACACCTGCACTGGCCATTTATTACTGGGTGTCCCCTGGAGCCAGTTCTGGGCTGGGCTTTATTCCTGGCTCCGGGATGCAACACAGAATGAGAAGCAAGTCCTCTGCTCACTGCCATCTGTAGTGTGGTCACTTCTCTATGGTCTGCTCTGAACTGCATGAAGCAGGGACTATTGGCTGTCCCTGTTGTCCCCAGCCCCTGGTTGGGTTGAGCAAGAACCTATGGAAAGAATGTAAGGTGGTAAGTGAGGAAGACATTTCGAGTACCAGAGCAGGATAAGGCCATGATAGCAAAGCGCCTGTGCAAGATAGTAGGAGGACGGACATCTGCCAGGAGGCGAGTCAGGGGAAAGAAGTGGGCAGTGGGAGGGACTTCCATGCCTAGGGATCAGTACCTGCAGAGTGGTGGCCTGGATGGAAGGGGTGTGTGTGTGTGCGCGCGCGCGCAGTCCAATGGGATCAAGTGTGTGTGTGTGTGTGTGTGTGTGTGTGTGTGTGTGTGTGTGTGCAGTCCAATGGGATTAGATCCTCAAGGGTTTGAATACCATTTAAGAATTTTCCTCAGAGGCCAAGTAGCAGCCAAAGAAGGGAAGGTGTGGGACTCTTTTTAGCGGTTACACAGTTCTCCTTTGAAATCAGGCAAACTGTTGTTCCAGAGTCTCCCGGTAGCCCTCAATAGCTGAGTGACCTTGGGCAAGTTACTTTAACCTCAGATCCCCGTCTGCAAAGTGGGAAGGGCGCAGGACCTGGCTCACGGGTTGCTGTGAGAAGGGTGTGAGATAACACACGGGTGCCGCGGGGCTCCGGGCTCCCCGCAGACGCGCTGGGCCGAAGGAATTCAGGGGCCGAGATGCGTCCACCGGGGCCGGGCAGCGCGGAGGGCAGCGGCGCCTGCAGGGCAAGAGGACGAACCGCGGTCTCGACTTTTTCTGTGCAAGTGCCATACAATAAAAAAATCCCCATAAAGAGGACGAACTAAAAGGAAAACCAAAAAAAGGCTTACGGGGGGGGGCTGACCCCCAAAGTCAGGGGGTCGGGCCCTGGAGGGACCTCATGGGGTCTGAGCCTGACTCGCTGAGCGCGCGACCGTGGCACTAGTGGGCAGCGTATACAGGCCCGGCTTCCCCAGCGCCATGTCGGACGGTCCTCCCACTTCCCACCTCCTCTGTGCTCCTGCTCCTCTGACCGTTCTACCTGTGCGTCTCGCTGGTGGAGCCGACCTCGGAGGGGTTTCCTCAGAACCCTGCCTCTCTTTCCGGCTTCGCTAGCAGCTTCGGCCTATCAGGATGGAGCGGACAAACCGGGACTGAGCCAAAAACACTCTCATTGGACGCCGCCCGTGGAGGGCGGGACGAAGACGGAGCACACGCCCAAGCGGAAGTGGGCTGTCGCGTCGCTGATTACGCAATGCGCCGGTGGCCGAGGCGGTTCCACTGGCTGGTGTGTATGCGACGGTCAACTCCCGGTGCTCGGCTGCTGCCGCCCGCTACCTTAGCCTCGACGCCAGCTGCGGCCTGGCCGCCGCCGGAACATGGACCCCGCCGGCCAAGGTATCCGCCGGGCTCGGTGCCTCCGCCGCAGATCGGGCCGGACCGCCCCGCGCCCCGGACCCTCCCCGGGCTCGTGTCCGGGATTCTCGGTCCCCTCAGCCCGTCCTCCCGCCCCGAGACCCCTCATCAGCTCCCAGGCCCCTGATCTCGAAGCTCACGGTGGTTGTGGTGTGCATCTACGCCCCCGGCTCGGACCGCTTCCCGGCCGCTCTCCAGCGGCCCTCCTGGCCTCCCCTGGGACCGCGCCGAGGTCCGCGTCCCCGGAGCCTTCCCTTTGTTCCCAGAGCGTGGGTTTCCTCCCTCCAGGTAGCTCTCTTTATGCCACTCACCCGCCGCCCGGCCCTTGCTCGCTCCACCGCCCTCCGTCTCTGCGCAGGGCCCTCGGGGTCGCTCCATCAGGGCTGGAGCCGGGCCGAGGTGTTGTGGGCGACTCTCGGGCAGGGAGAGGCGGGTGAAGCCGTCCTCGTTTCAGCGCAGAGTCCCCGGAGTGGCCGAGCTGCTCGGAGCCCAGCCTACCTAGGGGTTGCCTCGTGGGGAGGAAGGTGGAGTGAGTCGGGGGCACACCCAGCGTGCCAGGCCCGTCTCCAGAACAGACACCCCGAACCGGAGGAGACGGCCACTGCGGGGCGCGCAGCGGGCCCAGGAGGTTAAAATCTTAAGAGGATGGTACAAGTATGTTTTCCATTCTGGGGCTCTGGAGAGGGGATGCAAATTCCCACGCTGAAATAACTACACTGGATAAACTCAGGTAGCTTTTCTACTGTTTGTCCTGTAACACCGTATTAATCAAGCAACAGAATTCCTTGGTTCTGATACATTCTGGAGGTTTTTCTACTTTTGAGGGCTATCGACAAAAGAGTTTAGCATCAGAAACCTCCGACTCTGTTAAACTCAGGAGGCTTTTCATTGTTTAACTTGCACCTCTAGATTCTGATCATAACAATGACAAAACGTTACTGAGCTCTGTGTGCCTGACACCATCTTAAGTCTGTTTCTCAAATGATCTTTTACCATTTTCAGAATAAACTTTTGAGATTGGTCATTGTATTATCCCCACTTTGTAGATAACTATGCAGTGTTAGAGAGCTGGGACTCATCCGGAGTGAAGGGCTCTAGCTCTCTAATTCTGCCTATGGCACCAGCCCCACGCTTATTCTCTGTAGTACTTTTGGTAAGTAAGACACTTTCCTGGCCTCATTCTCTTCTGTAAATTGGGATGTGAATGGCTTCTACTTGCAGTGGTGTGGTGAGGTTGATATCTTGTAGAGTGATTTAAAGTGCCTGGCACATGTAAGTGCCCAGTTTCTATCTGGGGATGATTTCCATGGGATTCAATTTTAGCTTCATAGGCACAAACTGTCCAAGAGCCTACATTTATTTTTTTAAAATGAAAGAAAAATTATAGAATTTTAAGGCACTTACTGAACTCAAGTGAGTTCAACACAGTGTATACAAATGATGAAGTAAAATCATGTGGGTTGATCTCAGTTAAAAATCAGATTCAGGCCTGGCTGGTTAGCTCAGTTGGTTAGAGGGAGACCTTGTACACCAAGGTCAAAGATTTGGTTCCCTCCACTGGCCAGCCCAAAAAAAAAAAAAAAAAAAAAAAAAGATTCAGTTGGTAAAAAGTGGATGTGCTTCATTTAGTAAACATACGTTGAACACCAAGAAAGTGCACAGCTTCAGCTGTATGGGACATGCAAAGGGAATGAGATACAGCCGGCTACTGCTTATCCTTATGTGCTGTCTGTAGACTTTCAGTGCAGACAGGAAGATGCATTTAACATGAAGAAAAATTTGAACCTGATCTGGGCGTAACAGAGGTGTGTGGAGGCAGTGTTCTCCTCTGCACTCTCCACATCCTGGTGGCTTCCTGGCTGTGGGGTGGGGGTTGAGGATGAGATTAAAGGGACTTTTGTTTTGCCGACTCCCTGCAGGGGCTGGATGACTACGTGTGCTCCTTGTATGTAATTTTAGCATGTGTCCTGGCAGATGAGTTAAGTGGACAGTGATGCTATTGTGTTTATAGCCATATTGGGTTCCTTCACTCTAAAAAATGGAAGATCTTTTAGATTGGGCTACTTTCTTCATAGGGAGGATTTTGTGTCTCAAGATAGTATCCCCACAGGGGAAACCAGAGTTAGAGTTTGGCGGTCTTGCGCCAGCATTTCTAGTGGTTTGAAGCAGCATAGGTGGTATTGGCTTTGTGTCTTGGGTGGCCTGAGATGTAGCTGTACTTAGTGTAATGCCCAAACTGTCTTCACAGACCTTTTGGAGAAGAGGTGGTGTCAGTCTCCACAGCCTCCCTCACGCCCACCCTCTTTCCCCCAGCCACCTGCCCTTTCTTTCTAGTGGAGACCTCTACCCTATTGACTTCCCCCTAATTTACTTGATGCTTTCTGATCTTATTTTGTCTCTGGCAGATATCAACCTGAATTCTCCTAACAAAGGTCTGCTGTCTGACTTCTTGACTGATGTCCCTGTGGACACAGGTGTGACTGCCCGGCCTCCTGCTGTTGAGGGCCTGACGGAGGCTGAGGAGGAGGAGCTCAGGGCCGAGCTCGCCAAGGTGCTGTGGCTTGGCAGTCTATCATGGGGTGACTGTGAGTCAAGGCCCTCTTGGGTCAGTGAGGGACCAGAGCAGTTGCTGTGCTTTGGGGGAGTTGCCCCTGGGGGGTCCCGCCCTGTTCTGTGTTCCCACTGATTACTTTGTATATGCCTAGTTCCATGTATTGGACTCAGAGCCACCTGGCGGTGGAGACAGGGCCTGACCTTGTCCTCCGCACTCTGTGCCTGGCACTTTGTAGGTGCCCCACGAGAATTTTCACCGAGGGATAGCTCTCTGAGCATGCCATTGGCTGAGAGTTTCTTTTGCGACCTCATGAATCTATCTGCCCTGGGTATTAATTTTTCTTTAAAAGTAATTATTTTGTAAAGAGTGCTTCATATAATCTTTAGGTGATAGTTCTTTAAGAGTAAAATAGGCATTAAGAACAAAAGCCTCTAAGCATTATTTATATTCAAACCAATTGCCACAAGTGTTTCTTTTCACCCTGTAATACAGAATTTAACAGTGACTCATTTCAGATTCCAGAATCTGGGGAAATGAACTTTCAGAGTCTGGAGCACTGCTTGTTTTCAGCCTCCACTCTGTCTTCAGAGGCGAGACCCACCCCTCTCAATATGCTTGGACCCAAGCCTAGGTCTGAGCAGAGCGAGTATGCAGCTGAACCTCAGCCCCAGGGCCAGGTTTCAAGTCATGGGGGACATAACACAAGAAGATTAAGAGAAAAGTAGCAAGAAGTCCAAGGAGACTTTGCTTTACATTTTATTTCAGAGGGCCGGCCCGGTGGCGCACTGCTACAGTGCGCCGCTTGGGAGCGCGGCGGCGCTCCTGCCGAGGGTTCGGATCCCACATACAGACCGGTTCCTGCTCACTGGCTGAGGGAGGTGCGGGCGCGGCACCGAGGGTTGCGATCCCATTGCTGGTCCTGGTCCGGTACGGGCGCGACACTGAGGGTTGCGATCCGTTGCCGGACACGAAAAAAGACAAAAAAAAGGAAAAAAAAAAAAAAATACATTTTATTTCAGAGGGCTGGCCCGGTGGCGCACTCGTACAGTGCGCCGCTTGGGAGCGCGGCGGCGCTCCTACCGAGGGTTCGGATCCCACATACAGACCGGCCGCTCACTGGCTGAGCGAAGGGCGGGAGCAACGCCGAGGGTTGCGATCCCGTTGCCGGTCCTGGTCCGGTGCGGGCGCGACACTGAGGGTTGCGATCCGTTGCCGGACACGAAAAAAGACAAAAAAAAGGAAAAAAAAAAAAAAATACATTTTATTTCAGAATATTTTGGTTTACGGCCGCTCACTGGCTGAGCGAGGTGCGGGCGCAACACCGAGGGTTGCGATCCCATTGCTGGTCCTGGTCCGGTACGGGCGCGACACTGAGGGTTGTGATCCGTTGCCGGTCACGAAAAAAGACAAAAAAAAAAAAAGGAGAATATTTTGGTTTAGAAACTAAAACCACAGGGTTTTCAGAGGTGAACTGTGTGGTGAAGAAGTTCTGTGTCACTTAAAGTGCTCAATTTTCATGCTCCCCAAGACAACTAGACCACATGCCCTTTAGCCCTGTTGGTCACTGGACCATAAATGGAGCACTCTGGCCACTGATTGTACTTAATTGTTGGGTGACTAATAGTAGTTTGGTCTTAGATAATCCTATGTTTTTTTTTTTTTTTTTTTTTTCCTTTTTGTCTTTTTTTGTGACCGGCAACGGATCGCAACCCTCAGTGTCGCGCCCATACCGGACCAGGACCGGCCACGGGATCGCAACCCTCGGCGTTGCTCCCGCCCCTCGCTCAGCCAGTGAGCGGCCGGTCTGTATGTGGGATCCGAACCCTCGGCGGGAGCGCCACTGCACCTCCCAAGCGGCGCACTATAGCAGTGCGCCACCGGGCCGGCCCGATAATCCTATGTTTTTAAAGTTATTTCTTGTTTCAACTATTTTCTAAAGCAAAACCTAGTGATTTACGGGGCTCTTAGCTGTTTTTTAGTGGCTTATTCCAAACGATCACTTTTTTAAGAAAGGGAATTTTTTTAGAATAGCTATTCACATAGGTGTTGAAAATATTGAGAACTCATTTGAAAGTGGTAAAGCTTTAAAAGCTTTAGAGAATGCTTCTTTTAGAAGACTTTCTTTCTTTCTTTCTTTTTTAATTTAAGACCTGAAAATATTTAAGTATTTATTATCAGGAATCTTTCTGTTACCCAACTCAAACTGCCTTAAGCAAAAAAGAGAGCTTACTTTTTGGCTTGTGTAACTGGCTTTTGCCAAGGCCTGGAGCTGACCTCAGGAACACAGATGTTATCATAAGGGCCGTGTCTCTGTCTCTTTCACCTAGGTCTCCATCCATCCGTCAGCTCTGCTTCCTTCTCACTGCATATGGAATTCCCCCATGGGTGCAGATGGGGCCTGGCTGCCAGCATTTCCAGCTTCTGTTGTCTAAGCCCACACCCAGAGCCCAGAGGGATAAGGGGCTTCTCTATTTAATACCCATGCTCCGTCCCAGGGAGGAGCTCTGACAGACCTCGCTTGGTCTTCTCAGGCTAGTCCTTGCCACCAAGGGTGGACATAGTGATTGGTTGCCCCACCAGATCCACCTGGTTTGGGGGGATGGGACAGTTCACTAGAAATTGGAGTGCTAGTACCAGATAAAAAGAGAACAGATGTCTGTTGTAGACTCTATTCCTAAGACAAGTTATGTTTCTGTAAGCAAAAAGTTCTTACGTAATTCTGAGAACCCTCACTGCAGTGTGTATAAGGACATTAGTCACTTCCTCCAATAGTGATGGCTCATCATGTCAGCTGCATGCTTTGCAGGTGGAAGAGGAAATTGTCACTCTGCGCCAGGTCCTGGCAGCCAAGGAGAGGCACTGTGGAGAGCTGAAGAAGAGGCTGGGCCTCTCTGCCTTGGGGGAGCTGAAGCAGAACCTGTCCAGGAGCTGGCATGATGTGCAGGTCTCTAACGCGTAGGTACCTGCCCCACAGCCGGGGTTTGCCTCTACCCTTCAAGGGTGTGCCTTGTGGGTGGAGAGTTAGCACTTGGGGAAGGGGTTCCTTACAGCTATGGGGGGATTGAGTGAGCTTGTTTGGAAGCAGCCAGTAAGAGGCCTTGACTCCCTTGGTTTAATGTAAAGGAAGTGGTCAGTTCTGCCCTGCTGAAGCCCACCTGGACTCCCTCCCTGGTCCTGCACAGGGTGAGGTTGAGGTAGGGCACCCTGTTCTCAGGCAGACTGGAGAGTTGTTTTTCCTGCCAGCTGGAATCTCTTCTCATTCTTCTGAATAATTCACCACAGACTTTCTGTTTTTAGCTATGTGAGAACTTCTGAGAAACTTGGAGAGTGGAATGAGAAGGTGACGCAGTCGGACCTGTGAGTGCCTGTGCCTCTAGCCCCTCCCCCCACACTCCTCAGGCCCAGGGAGACTGCACCCCTGGCACAAGCCTTGTTTTGGTGTTTGCTGGCTTTTTTTTTTTTTTAACATAGGTTGTCTCTTCTCAAGTACAAATGAAACTGTCCTTTAGACTCTTGTGGAACAGGGTGCAGTAGCTGAAAGAAATTCACCTAGCCACCATACCACACTTAAAACTTTCCTCTGCCTGACACGCGTCCCTTAGATAAGAGGCTGGAGATGGGCTTGGGCAGCATCTCTGACTAGTCGATGCTCCTTGGCTGTCAACAGTGGGCAGGTGGTCGGCCTGATTTTGGTGGTGGCAGGTTTTTGTTTGGTTGTTCTTTTTGTTGGTGTCCTCCTTCCTTCCCCTGCAGACTTACTCCAGGTGTTGGGTTCTCAGAGCTTCACTTGTACTTCAGGGGTGGTTCTTGAATGGGAGGTGGCATGGGCTGTGCTGGTGGGATAGTGAAGCCAGTGGTCTGAGAGGCGCTGCACCACCAGTTCCATGGAGCGTCAGCAGAGCGAGAGCTATGCGTGGACAGCTCCATGTGTCTGTTGGAGCCATAGTTTAAAGTGACTTCTGATGTTTTCAGTTTCTCAAACTAGATGATAGCACTTTCTTTATCTGTGCTTCAATCCGATTATAAATTCTTTGAACTGGGTAGGGGAATATTTAAAAATAGTCCCTGCGGGATTTTTCCATCTCTTGTTTAGAAGGAAGTGCTGTCGTGGTTGCCATAGAACAGGGGCAGAAAGTCCTTCCATGTTTGGGCTGAAAGGAAGTGCTTGCTTCTGAGCTTGTCTTGAAGGTGCTTGGGGACAAGTTCGGCTCACTGTGCATGAAGCCTTTGCAGTCTGGTGTCAAAACAGGGTGCAGGTGCCGGGAAGTGCTGACTGTTTGTGTGCTTTGATACAACAGCCAGCTGTTGCCCTGGGTATTCTAGGAGCACTGGTGGGCTGCGTCTTTAGGGTTGCATGCAATGGTGACTTTACCGGGAAGCAGATGTTCCTTAGGTTGAGACAGTGGCCGTCATCTGGGTGGTGTGCACACCAGGCAGACACATAGTGCAGACTCAGTCTGAAAATAGTCTTAGGAGACTTCAGTGCTGTTCTGTAAAACCAGCTGACGTAAAGCTGCTGAGATTCTACTCAGATAAGTAATTTCTCAAAGAGCTTAGGACACTTGGAATTCTGAGCCCTCTGAGAGAAACCTGTGGCTTGGCCTGGAAGTGTGTGGCTGGTGTGTCCCCTGGGAGGGGCCATTCCCCAGAGATCTCACCCCTGATTCTGTGCTGGAAGAGTTGTTCAAGTGGTGCTTCCAGAGCTGGAGGCATTTCCTCATGATAGCCTTGGAGGAGGGTGATACGGCTCTGGGACAGCATGGCTGAAAATGTAAGTTTCAGGGGATGGGCTGCTGGCAGGTGGAGGCCATGGGGCTTGCTTGCTGACTTTCCTGACCTGCCTGAAGGTTCCTTCCAGCTAGCACCTTGGAGGATGGAGCGAGAACATGGCCCAGGAGGTGCAGTGAGCATCTGCACTAGTGCACGGCCCTTGTGAGCTGAGCTGCTCCATCTTCCCAGCTGACCACCTGCTTTGTGTGTGAGAGCCACTGTGCCCTGTGGGTTGGAAGTGATCTCCTCATGTTCTCTTAATGGGCAGATCTAGCTGAAAGCCCTTGTGCTGAGAGTGGGTGTCCTGTAAGCCCTGCAGTACTAGTTTGCTTACTCTTAGTCCTTTTGGCTGTAGGTGACAGAAAGCACAGCTAAAGGTGGTGTCAACCAAAAGGAAGGTGGCAGAACTCACCTGGCAAGGAAGCCTCTGCTCCCAACTTTGCAGTCCAGCAACAAGGTGGTCCAGGTGTGGGTCTTATTGGACTAGTCGCTATGGCCAGGGAGCTGGTGTCCTCTGGCTGGCCAGGCCTGGATCACTTGCTCACCCTGAATGAGGGTTGGGGCAGCCCCGCAAGAAAGGTTCCAGAGAAGTTGGAGAAGGAATATCCACCAGATGCTCATGACTTAAGGACGTGTTCACTGATTAGTGGGAGGAAACTGCTGGTATCCAAGGCTCTTTTCCTAAGAGGTCTCAATAACTCCCAGAGGGGTGCTGGCTGGGGCGGCAGGCACAGTTACCTGGGCACAGTTATCTGTAGTCAACTACAGCTGGGCCTAGTTATCTGGGTTCAGATGCTGGCTCTGCCCTCAGCCCTGTCACCTCCTGAGCTCACCTCCCCATCTGTGTCATGGGGTGAGAACAGCCCCTACCTCCCAGTTCACCGAGGAGTATGTGTCCATGTGTGCAAGGCCCTTGGAATGGGTCTGCAGCACTGTGAGCCCGTGGGAGGGATGGGCACCCAGGATGGGGCTGAGAAGAAGAAAACAGAGGCCAGGGCCACAGGTGCTGGTGGGGACCTGCTGCAGGAGGAGAAGAGCCTGTGAGGTGCTGGTGGTGGCCTCGGGCCATGCTTGTTATGCCGACTGCCCCCGGGGCATCTGGCTATGGAGGAGACTCGCTTGGGACCCCTCATTTCTACACACAAGAAATGCTGATGGGCTCCACAGCCCACCCAGGGTGTAGGTTTTATAGCACTGCGGGGACTACAGTGGCTCCTTGTGTGCATGGGGGGGGGTCACCCTCGTGACCTTCCTTCTTGTTCCCAAGGCAATCAATGCTGGGCACGGGGGCTTATCTTCTCTCCAATTCAGTTTCCCCAGGTTCACCCTTTGGTTACAGATGCAGATTCTGTGAAGTTTTTTCTCTAAATCCTCTGTTTCAGATTGTCTTCAGCAAATCACAAAATGTTAATATGGTTTCAAGTATTTGTTACTTCAGGGAAAATTGAGGTTGAGGATGTGTATTTCTGAAACTAGATGCTGCAGGTCACTAGTGCACCTGGTGGTAACAGAAAATAGCCCCGGCTCTAGGTGCGCAGAGTCTGTTTCTTGCAGATGGTCTTGCTGGACTTGGCTTTGGCAGGATCATCTGGCTGGGCCATGGTTGGGGGCTCTGGCAGGCACTACAGGTGAGCCCAAGAGTAGATGCAGAGCCTTTCCTCGCGGGCTGTGCTGTGGGGGTGTGCTGCCAGCTCTGCCTGTGTCCTGAATCACCGCAGTCTTGTTAGACTGTTGTGGTAGTTGGGGGCAGCTGGAGGGCAGCCTCCTTCAGTGAGCAGTGGGTGGGGAGGAAGGGTGCCTGGTGTGACCTGGTGGCACTGACAGGGACAGAGGAGCCCGTGTCTTTTCGGGAGGCCTGTCTCCCAATCTGTTATTCTCTCGAGGCTTAGCCAGGTTTGCTGGGAAGGCGCTCTCCAGGTAGGCCTGGGTGCTGCTGAGGTGGCCTCGGATGCCCCGTCTCGACTCAGCCTCAAATTCCCTGGCATCATGCGTGAGGAGCTGTGGCCCAGAGGCTTTGGGTTTGGGTTTTGGTAGTGGGCTCTGTCATGTTGGAGGCTGTCATATCTTTTGTTTTTGTGGCAGCTGGACAAGGGCCAGCAGCTTCAAGCATTGACACTCACGGTGGGCCCCAGAGTGTCCCTCTTGTCCCTGCATACCACATCCCGCCCACCCTTTGCCTGTCCTGCTGATGTTGCGGTCATGGAGCCCAGCTCGGTGTGGTTGCGCCCACATGGGGGCGGACGCTGGAGAAGGTGGAAGCAGAGGTCTTCACCGCAGGCCAAGACCATGCTCTTGCACCGTGAGGGGTGGTGTGAGGATGCTACTTTCCCGTGCTCTGAAAGGACATTGTACAGCCAGCATTAGAGGGCGACGGGCTACTCGGTCTGGAGGAGGGAGGCACCCCACAGGGCACGTGTCAGAAGGGTGAAGCTCACACCCCCAGGGCAGCAGTTGGACTTGGGTTTTTTCCCCTGAGGGACTGTCTTTTGTCAGAAGAAGAAGGGGAAACTTCGAGCTGGTGTTGGCTAGGTCAGGGAACTAGAGGACTTTTCTGCCTCCTGCCGCTCTGGCATTGCCTGCCTAGGCATGCAGCCCAGATCCAGGTGCCACAGTGGGCCTGTCTCCTCTGTGGCAGCTAGGCATTGCGTTTTCAAGGTAGTCAGAGATGCCATGAGAAGACAGGCAGGCAGGCTGAGCTTCAGGTGGAGGCAAAGGTGAATTGTTAAGATAAGAGAACGAAGTGTCATCGCAGGGTTGGGTGACTTGGCCATGTTGCTGAGCGTTCAGTGCAGTCTGCCACTGTGGTGCCCCTGGGGGCCAAGGAGCCCTGGTGCAAGTCCCCTCCGTAGCAATTGAGTGGTTGCTAGCCACCTGCTCTGACTCCTCCCCTTTCCCTCCCCACGGCTGCTCCTCTGGTGCTCTCTTTCCTTGGCCATGGCTTGTTCCTGCTATTTGATTGTTTAACTGGTGTATCTTCTTCCCAGCTACAAGAAAACTCAGGAAACTCTCTCGCAGGCAGGACAGAAGACTTCTGCTGCTCTGTCCACGGTGGGCTCTGCCATCAGCAGGAAGCTCGGAGACATGAGGTAAGATGCCCTGGCCCCTGCCCTGAGGGCTGGTCGGGGCCAGTACGGGGTGAAGTGCTGGAAGCTCTGCAGGAAGCCAGCCTAAAGCCCACAGGTGTGGCCACGCCAGCAAGGACCAGTCTGTACAGTCCCTTGTTTGGGGGATTTCTCTGCCCCCTTTTGGCTGCCTTTTTGCCATTTCTGCATTCTACAGGGGGCACTAGTTCCATTGAGAAACTTCTGGTGCTTGGGATTGTTGAGGAAGGATTCTTTTTCAAGCTTTATCGAGAGGCAGCTACTCTGATCTGGTGATCGGGATCAGAGTGGAGTGTCAGTTTGGACAGGCCTTCTGTGTGTTGCTTCCTCAGGGTCTCGGAAAGTGTGCGGTCAGATACCAGAACACCCCAGCTCTGTGAGGTCTTTCCCAGAGGCTAGGGGGAACCTTGTTGCCATCAGAGGTGCCTCAGCCAGCAGGGTGGGGGCCAGGGTGGGTGGGTAGCTCAGCACTTTGGGGCTGCACACAACACCAACCTGCTCAGTTTGGTGGCCGTGCATGCCTGCCCTGGGTTTCTGTTCTCGGCTCACTGGCCATGCTTCTCTGCTGCATGGCGTGGTGACGAGGGGACTGGGCCCTGGAGCCAAGGCCTGGGTGTGAAGCCAGCTGTGCCACCTCCTCTAGAGCCCTTGGGCACAGCCCTCCCTCACTGGGGTGTGAAAGCCATGGTGTAGGTCGTCACCATCACCAGCATCCTGGCCCTGGCCCCAGGTGCCACCTGCCCTACCTGGACTCCTCACCCATGCTCAAGACCAGTCCCCTCACTTGTGGGTTTCAGGGAATGCCTCCCTGTAGCCCCCAAACCATCCTGATAGTCGAGGATATCCCGGCGGTGTTGCCTGTGGGCTGGGCATGCTGAGGAGGGCACTGACCCCTTGCCTCTTCCCTTCTAGTGTCTCCACAGGATTCACAGACACATGTGTCTCTTCCTTGGGCTGGCGCCTCCCTGTCTGCCTTGGGTTAAGCATGTCCCATCCCCTGGCTTTGGGGGACCGAAGGTGAGGGCTCTTTTGCACCTCGCTCTGCCCTGGCTGCTGGGCGGAGGTGAGGACACAGACGTCCACACACCCAGGGGCCTGCCATGCCGTGCAGAGAGGTAGCTTTTGCCCACGAGCTGTATTCACCTTTTATTTTTGGTTGAGGTAATCCACTCCCATTCCAACTCTTTATTTTGAGAAGTTTCAAACCTCTGGAGAAGCTGCAGTCAGTACATGTGTGTGTTTCTGCTAAGCACACTTGGGGCTCCGGCCATGCTGTGGCTGGGGTTCCTTGCAGGCCGCTGAATGGATGCAGGGCCTGTCCACCACAGCTAAGCTCTGGGCCCAGGAGGGTCCCCACTGAGCTGCAGCCGAATTCAGCTTTGAAGGGCTCTGAGTTGGCAGCAAGGAGGGTCCACTGTGATTTCCTCATTAGGCTTTGAGAAAACTCACTACTGTCCTCTGGGATGCCTCCTTTGTCCATCTGCACTGTGTGATGGTAAACCTGGGGACAGTTGCTGGTCCACTGGTGGCCTGACCTCTCTCCCAGGTACTGCCATGGAGGGTGAAGTAGGGCCATGGTGGGGAGAGCTCTACATTGGGCTGCTGCCTGTTTCTTGCTGAAAATGCCGGTCTCATGCAGAGCATTTTAAGGAAGCAAGAAGTGTCTGCTGTGCCTAAATCGTGAATTCCACTAGGAGTATTCTCTTGCTTTTGGTTTCCTTGCTCACTTTATGTAGTTTTACTCTCCTGAGTTTGTTAAGGGCAGTTCTTTGTATGGCTGGGTTTTCTCTGGAAGTACAGGAACACGATCCCACTTCTCTGCTACTTCTCTGACAAGGAGTGTAGCTCCTAGTCTTTCTTCAGAGGCGTGGGATTTGCTGCTGACTCTGTGGCATTTAGCCTCAGGGCTGTGGCTGGCAGGGAACGGGGTTCTCTCACAGTGACACTGAGCTGGCTCTGTCTGTGCACCGGGCCCCACGTGCTGCGTTGTGGGTTTGCACACGTGCTTCTCCATGCGCAGGCCAGCTGGGGCGAGTGGGGTCCTCACAGTGTCAGAGGAGCCAGCTTTCTCTGGCTGGCTGGTCGTGTTCAAGTGCCAAAGGGATGTCTTGTTTGCTGGTGTGCCTTACCCCAGGGCGCCTTTTGGTTTGTGTTTGTGGTAGATCTTGAACTCTGACATCTTGGGTCCCTTGGTGGTCACAGGCAGGTTCTGAAATCATGGCCTGTTGACCTCCTAGTTTAGAGACTGAGGTTGAGAGTTCACCACTCCTTGGAAATGAAAGGCAGTTCAGGGAGGTTCATATATGAGTCTAGGATTGGACGGTCATTAGTGGGCCCTCCTGATCATTGGGTCCAGGTCCTTTGGGACAGCTGCCCAGTGCCCATGTCCATGATGAGCTTGTCCTGGGGCAGCTCTGGTGCGTGTAGTGATGGGGATGGGGTACAGGGAACTGGATTTGGGTTAGAGACTGATTCACACTAGGGTCAGGTCACCATTGGGCTTGGTGACCTGGGACAAGGCATCTACCCTCCCTGGACCCTAGGCAGTGTCAATGAGCGTGTGTTGGCTCTTCAGTGGTTCCCTCTGTGTCAGAATGGCCGCCTTTTTTGGCTTCCAGAGTGTTAGAGGTGGGGGGCCTGCTACGCAGTGCAGGGTGGTTAGCTGTGTCACCTGCTGAAAGCTGCCCTGGGACACACATTTTCAGGTCTGTCATCCATGGTGACGGAGCCTGGAGCAGAAGTACTTGGCCCCAGGGTGTTCCAGGTCCTCTTATGGTGCTAACGCTCCCCTGCTGCTTCGCTTGTGTTCCAGGTGCTATCTTTGGACCTCTTTGGGGCTTCTGCCTTCCAGCTCCAGACAGAGCGTAGACAGGGGTCCTTTGTCTGGTACTCATGCCCACACCAAGGAAGTGGAGCCGTGGGGCTGGCTGTGCACTTGCGAGAGCTTCTCGCTGAGTCAGGACTTGGGGAGGATAGGACAGGGCTGCAGGTCCTGCTGTCCCTGATGGTGGAGCAGTCACAGAGTGTCCTTCCCACATGGGGCCCCCTGCTCGGGCTTCAGGAGCTTGAGCAGAGGGGCTGGGGCTCTTGGTGGAGGGTCTTGGGCAGGGTGCTGGCGTCCCTTGCTTAATGCTGCATTTTTTCTTTTCTCCTACTGCCACCTTTTAGGGCCCACCCATTCGCACACTCCTTTAGGTAAGGCTGACCCTGGACACACTATGGAAGGCTTTTCTCTTGAGTCAGGGCAGGGTGGATGCTAGGGGTTCCAGGGGAGGCTGTGCTGGTTGAAGGCGGGTGAGTGTGGGGCCGGGGACCTGCCCCTCCCCAGGAGAGTAGCACCAGCTGGGAGTTGCTGCTCTCGAGGCCATCAGCCAGCAGTGTGATTGATGCAGAGGCTCCTCTCCTGGCCTCCCCAACATGTGTGTCCCCTCTGAGTGCTTCACACCTGGGAACGCTCAGGCCAACTGATTCTGAGTCAGTGAGTGCCTGACCCAGCCTCACTCAGTAGCTACCCCTGAGCCAGTTCTTGGAAGGAAGCACTTTCACGAGGAGGCCGTGCTGCCCTCCAGCTGCTCAGTTCTCTGTGTCTTCCTTCCAGATGTCCCGAGAAGCAGTCCTGTCCCTTCAGGCTGAGCTTGTCCCACTTGTTACCTGAGAGGCCTTGGATACTACTCCCAGTGGTCCTTCCCCTTGTGCTGACTAAAGCATGCTCTTCAGGCCAGCCCTGGCCCCTGTCACATGCGCTTCTGGCTGGTACTTGGAGGGCTGGAGCCAAATCCAGAACAATCAGTGATTTTAAATATTTCTACTTAACTTGATCTGGTTGTGTCTCTTTTGCCAAAAGGTCACTTAACTTAATGTGAAGTCAAGTAAGGGCACTTGAAGGTTATTTGTACCAAATCTGTTTTAGAAGCCCCAGGCCTGTGTCTCCTTACCATTTTCCTAAGTTGAGGCTCTCCTTTAGCAGGGCCACCCCACTAGGCGACTTTGAACGCTCCCCATGGAGCCGGGAGAGGAGCCTTGGTCGAGGTTTCCTTCTGGGGCACTGTGTGGAGGGGCCAGCAGCTTGTTCCAACTGTGCTGGGAGTGGGGGTTCCACCGCTCCCCGCTCTGCTGTGTGTGAACAAGCTGAGAACTCCTGCTGGTCTTGTTCTTGGTGTTAACTCTTGCTCCCCTCTCTGCTTCTACCACGCTTCCAAGCAGCAGCTACTCCATCCGCCACTCGATAAGCATGCCGGCCATGAGGTAACGTATGCTGATCTCCTTTGCTCCAGAGTCGGGGTGTCTCTGGATGGGGGTGGGGGCAGCTCCTGCTGGTCACATTTTGCAGTTATGTACCTCTGAACCAAGGACTCCATTCCTCCTGTCGGCAGATGGCTGGGAAAGACCCCTCTAGGCTGACGAGGAACAGCTAGTGGGGGTGAGGCTCCCACCCTGAGGCCTCTGAAGGAGACCATTCTGCCCAACTGGACCCTGTCCTGAACTTTCCAAGTCCGGGCCCTGGCTGCCTGCAGGGTCAGGCCAGGGAGGGGTAGAGAGGCTTGCACACAGACACTGGTGTCTTCCGCAGCCACTCCCACTCAGGAGGCTGCAAGGGCCTCAGCGCCGTCATGGAAACACCTGGGGCCGTGGTCTGCTGTTCTGTGCCTGCTCTGTCAGGCAGAGCCCTGCTTGTGAGAGACACTCTGGCTGGGCCTCCTCGTTGACATCCTGGCCTCCAGATGCCTTGGGGGAGGAGCCCTGGTTGTGCATGTGGGGTCAAGTGGGATGGGGCTGGCTGCTCTCTCTGCCTGCTCGTCACTCTGCAGCCCCAGAGTTGTCCTTGGTCTTCCTCTCATTTGACTTCTCTGAGAGAGAGGTGTGAAGCATGCTGGGACTTTTCACGCCCCCAGTATGAAGGATCCAAGGGTGTGTGTGCGTTTAGGGTGCAGCAGAGATGTGCTGGGTGTCCTGCCCGCTGCTTGGTCAGGGTCTGCAGCTTCCCCTGTGGCCTCAACCTGTTCCCGTGGCTGGTGGGCATGTTGGCTGACCTCAGTTTTGACCTGGGGAGCCTCCAGAATGACCTTGGCTGGGCTCTGCAGGGGGCACCCCCCCACCCTTTTTTGGTGTATCACATTTCTGCAGTGAGATTTCAAGATGTCAGGGGTCCTTCCGGAGGATGACCCTAACCCTGAGGCCCTCCAGACCTGGGAGGGCAGCACCACTATTTGCTTTTTGTACTGACTTCTCTCCTCTTCTTTTAAAGGAACTCTGCAACCTTCAAGTCATTTGAAGACCGAGTTGAGACCATAAAGGTAATTGTACCTGGACCCTCTGACTCTCTTGATGGGGTTACTTATGTCATTTAATAGATTTAATCATTGTAGCTTCGTGTACAGTTGTTGGAGGTGATACTGAGAAGTTTCTTGTATGTTTTACTCGACTTCCTCCAACGATGACATCTTGCAGACTCTAGTGCAGTCTCACAAGCAGGAGGTGGACAGTGATGTACAGTCGGGATGCAGAGCGGCCCTCCCCAGGGGCCCCTCGTGGTGCCTTTTATCACCATGCCCAACTTTCTCCTGCCCTTCCCCCAGCAACCCTAACCACTACTCTATTTCTATAAGTTTGTAATTTAAAGAGTGTCACATAAATGGAAGGACCATGCAGTATGTGACCCTGTGGGACTGGCTCTCTCTGCACTCTGAGTAACTGCCTGGAGAGCCAGGCTGTTGCCTGTCAGTGACTTGTTCCTTCTCACTGCCGAGAAGTGTTCATGTCACATAACATGAACATGTAGAGAATTGAGCACAGGCCTAAGGTCTGCCATGTGTTATGAGCTGTCTCAGGTTTTCCTTCCTGGTCTTTTCCCTTCTGTAGTCCAAGGTTGTGGGTAGCAGAGAGAATGGCAGTGACAGCCTCTCTTCCCCAACGGGGAGTGGTGACCAGACCCTGCCGGATCACACACCTTTCTAAGCCCGCAGTAGCTTCGCCCAGCCACGGACAGCGTGCAAGCACACCCTCCTCATCATAGCCAACCACAGCTCCGCGCAGTGCAGCTGCCAGCAAGGGCGACGGACAGCTGATTTTGAGGACAGGCGTGCCCATCACACGTCAACGTGGCTGCTGCATTCACGAGTTAGAGAACACTCTCTTGTATACAGACATTTTACACTAAAGTTCACAGACGAAAAGGATCACTGTGCCATCCTTCCTAGGGGTGCAGGAAGTGGACAGGTAGGAGGGTCCAAAGGGGTGCTGGGCCCAAGCTCCCTTTGGGGACCTTGGTAGCTCATCACAATGTTGCAGGAATGAAAGGGGTCAGAAGTGTAAAGTAAGCAGCATTTTCTGACCCTTCCTCCTCCTCCTACTCCCACCCCCCCAACTCACGGAAGGAAATAGCCACCCAGAAAACCTACCTGATCTGCAGGTAAGGTTGAACATGAAAACTGTCCATTTTCTGAGACCCCCAGAAAGTAAACTGATCATCAGCAGCTGTCTGATTGTCACACTAATGGTCTAGCTTTAACAAAAGCAAATTTATTATTTTTTAAGTGTAGTGGACTTTTCAAATATTAAAATTAGGCACAGCAGCTTTAGCCTCATAGTTAGAGAATATTATTTCTTTGGACTCAAGCTGAAATATAAGCCTTACATCGCCTTATGCTTTGTTTATAATCTTTTTATATATAAAAATGAAGGTTCTTTAATGAGTTTTCAGCACTATGTAGAATTTTACATCTAGCCCGAGTGGCAGCCTGCCTGTACTAATTGGTGTGTTTTAATTCATGAATGCACTCTATCCCAGTGTACAAAATGTACTTCTCTCTGTGACTGTGGCAGCTTCCACTGGCTCCCCAACTTTGACCCAAAGGGCTCCTCGCCTCTGGGGGTGGGAGGTGCCAAGAGAAGGAAAAGCCTCTGTCTTTAGCTCCCTTGAAAAGAGATGTACCCGCCCTTCACAGACTACCTTCACATGGGCCTGGGTATGCACTGGTGGCACTGGTCAGTGACTCCACTGTTCGCTGCACATAGCACGAGAAGCAGAACCAACCTTGCAAGTTGGTGGGGGTGGAGCATTGCAATCAGCTGGAACTTGGGTGTCGCCTTTTCTCAGGTGCTACAGAGATCGCTTTCCTGTTTTTAAACTGCCACACCTGGCAGCTCCTCTCACATCAGGGCCCTGTGTGCTGGGAGGTGTGGTCTATGGGGGCAGCTCTGTGCCTTCATGGCTCTTAGCAGGGCACTGAGACCTTGCCTGCTGTGTGCATGTCTGCACACTCCCTTGGGAAGGAGCCACTTGACTCAAGGTGTCTGGATTGGTAAAATGGGACATGTCTTCGGACAACCAAATGTCCCCAGACACTTCAGACACTTGGGGGGCTGCCCTCCACACACGAGCAGGATGTAGGGACAGAGCACTGCTCGGGATCCTTTTTCTGGGTTGAAACCTGTCAGTGGGGTGTAGTGAGAAGGCAGGTTGCAGGGTGGTAACAGGTGTATCTTCTCCTTATAGTCAATAATGGTAATTTGTCAATAAAGCATTCCTTTGGGGAAAAATCCTCTTCAGCTTATCTGGTATGCCTTTCAGGATGGTGATGAAAGTGGTAAATAAGCCAGCACATGAGTCTCCGGCCGTCATGAGCCCACACCTTTGGGAGAGGCAGGCGGTAAACATGATCTGAAATACAAACTGTAAATCTTCAGTGCTGTGGGGATGAGCAGAGCAGGCCCTGAGAGAATGCAACGAGGAAAAGACTGGGGGGTCCGAGCCGAGGCCTCTGAGGAAGTGGTATTGGAGCTGAGTCTCGGAGGATGGGCAGGAGCTTACCAGGTTCCAGGTTGGGCTCGGTACCCCAGGGCCTTGCCACCCAGACTCAGGACTGGCCCCCATTGAAGGCCTCCCTGCCCCGTGAGCACTGGCTGCAGCTGCAGTTGAGCAGTTGTAGTGTAGAGCTCTGGGCGTTGCCAAGGCCACGTGCTGTCCCTCTCGCTGTAAGGCTGGGTCACACCCAGGTTCAGGGAGCCCACTGGGTGGAAGTGGATATTGTATTGAATAGGATCCTGCTGCTCGGGTCAGCACCTGACAGCCATTGAGGGGGTTAGGTCACTCCCTGCTCACAACAGCCCTTCAGAGGCATGATCTTGTCCTACAGATGAGGGGTCCATTTGAAATATCAGAAGGTAACAGAAGCCCCTAACATGCCTAACAAAACAAGACAAGTTTGGAGGAGTTGGCTGGGTCAGAAGATGAGCTGAGGTGGCACAGATAAGCCTCACACTGGTGGTCTCCAGGCTGCAGACACCAGCATGGGCAGTGCGGGCATGGTGGGAGAGTGTGCATCTGACAGGAGGGGTCCCCAGGGTGATACAAGGACTGCTTTAAGTGTTTTAAGGTAATTTATTTACAGGATTCAGTAGTCAAAACTGGATCCAAAGGCATGCTCAGAAATGGGCTCTTGTCCCTCCCACCCCTTGATGACCCCTATCACCCAATCATGTTCCCAGTATTCATGCCAAAGCAAGCAAATATGAATGTATTCTCATTCCCTTCCCGTTGTTACTCAAAAGGTGGCATACAGTGTGTATTAGTCCGTTCACAAAATACACTGAACTGGGTGATTTATAAAGAAGATGAAACTTATTGCTTACAGTTTCTGAGGCTGAGAAGTCCAAAGTCCATCTGGTGGTGGCAGCAGTGACCCAGGGGTCTCACATTGCAAGATGGTGGAGCAGAGAGAGCAGAGAAACCCAGGGGTCTCGTCCCTCCCACCCCTTGATGACCCCTATCACCCAATCATGTTCCCAGTATTCATGCCAAAGCAAGCAAATATGAATGTATTCTCATTCCCTTCCCGTTGTTACTCAAAAGGTGGCATACAGTGTGTATTAGTCCGTTCACAAAATACACTGAACTGGGTGATTTATAAAGAAGATGAAACTTATTGCTTACAGTTTCTGAGGCTGAGAAGTCCAAAGTCCATCTGGTGGTGGCAGCAGTGACCCAGGGGTCTCACATTGCAAGATGGTGGAGCAGAGAGAGCAGAGAAAGACAGACTTTCCTCTTTTAAAGCCCTCCAAACCACTCCCCTGATCACCTTTTTTAATCCATTCACTACTGCACAGTCCTACAATCCAATCATTTCAAGGCTCCACCCTTCAATTACTGTAATAGGATTGTCCACCCTCAACAGTCACCATGGGGGCCAAGCTTCTAATACATAAAACTTGAGGGTCACAATTCAAGCTTCAGGGAGTTTTGGGGGGACATAATTCAACCAACTACACAGTGTTCTGCAGCCTGCTTTTCCTTCCTAACAACAGGGTCTGGAGTGCTCATGGCGTCATCTGTAGAGACCCTTGGGGGAGTATGTTCTGCACTGCCCTTGTACTTTGCATGTGTTTGTTCCTGCTGTCTTGGGAGTTCTCGTTAGGAAGCCCCTTTAGTGGGAGCATTGGACCTCCTTTGAGGGTCAGAGATAATGGGGCTCACCCCAGATGTAACAGCAGGAAAAGGTAAGTGACCTTGAATAGTATCGTACACACTCTCCAATACAACAGTGAGCTGTCACCAGCAATGGGTGTACAGTAGTCGCTGTCTGCAGCCAACATTTACCCTAATTTATGTTGGAAATGGGTTTCATGTGGTTTTTATTAAACAGTTATTTTCCTTTACATATTTGAACGCTGTAAGCAAATATTTTAGGTGTCCTGTGGGTAAGAATCTGCTTTTTGGGGTACAAGGTGAACCCGATGTGTACCCAGCCCTCAAGGACTTGCAGTTCTGTTTGTTGGGGGAAACGAGGTGTTCCCCTGAGTAATGGGCTCATGTTCCATGAGGTGTGGAAAAGTGCTGTGGAGCTTTGGGGCCTGAAGTGGGCAGAGCGGGTGGAACTGAGGGCACAGCTGAGGGGCTAGCTCTGGTAGGAGTAGTAAAAGCCGTGGCCTCAGTTCCCTTTCTCAAGCAGGACAGTGGCGCTGGCTCTATCTGATTAAAGGGCTTAAAGCCATGAAGCACTTAGCACACAGGGCCTGACACTGGAGGTACGTGTGAGACTCCAAAACCGTAACCACTGTCAACTTTTGATGGGTATCTTTCTGTCTTATTTTCTCCAAACAGGTTCACTAGTTCATTTATAAATGTATTTGTTATCGCTTTTTATTTTTTGGTAGCTGGCCAGTACAGGGATCAAACCCTGAACCTGGGTGTAAGCAGCACCATGCTCTAACCCCTGAGCTGACTGGCCAGCTCTGCGCTTTTTATATATCCTGCATCTTGCACGTTTTACTTTCAGGAGCTATCGCAAGCATTTTCTATACTCTTGTGTACATCTTTAATAACTACAATATTCCACTTGAGTGTGCATACTTGTACAGTTGGGCAGGTTTCCATTTTCGCTATCATGAACTATCATGAACATCTAGTGCATATACCTTTTTCTGTATTTGGAAACAGTCTTAGGAAGAATGTCCCTAAAGTGGAATTACTAGGTCTTGGAAGAACTCATTTAAGGCCTGATTCATTCATTCTTGCAGCTCTCAGCACAGGCGGAACATAGCTTCAATCTGAATTGGTACCTGGCCCATTTTGTTTTCTCATTTCTCAGTTCTGGCCCAAAGTACTTCATTCTCTTGAATCAATAGAAATAGATCAACCTGTACTTCTGCTTCTTGGTTTTCTTGGCTGCCTGCTTGATGCTGCAGTTTGATGACTGCTAGGAGGCTTTCTGAGGTCTCTGCTACTTACAGGCGCTGAGCCTGAGACAAGACTGGCATGACATCAGTGACATGAGATGAGGGCCAGAGCATGCTGGAAAAGTCTGGATTCTATTCTGTGTGTCATGGGAAGCCTTGGATATTGAGCGGGAAAAAAATAAGCACCGGAGTGTTTTTCCTCTACTCATGTTCAACAGCAACACAGAAGACCGACTTCTGTGGCCAAACACGTGAGGATTTCTCCCCACTGGCAAGCAAGCTGCAGTGGACACCAGCTGGGTGTCCTCCAATTCAATTCTGGTACTACCTTTCTGGAGACAGCGTCAGATCCCAGGAGTTGAGGGCTCAGTCCCCAAGACTACCTCCTCCATTTCTTTCTTTCTTTTTTTTTTTTTGTCCTTTTTGAGACCGGCCGCATCGTGCTCAGCTAGTGAGCGCACCGGCCATTCCTATATAGGATCTGAACCCGCGGCGGGAGCGCTGCTGCGCTCCCAGCGCTGCACTCTACCTAGTGCGCCACGGGCTCGGCCCCCTCCTCCATTTCTGATGCCAGTCACAAGCTAGTTTCACCTGGTCTTCTGACTGACTGGCTGTAAATTGGGGCTCCCACATCCCCCTCCTTGGGTTTGATTAAGTGCTGCGCAGCTCACAGAACTCAGGGAAACACGTTTACCCGCTTATTTTAAAGGATAACACAAAAGACAGATGAAGAGATGCATAAGGTGAGGTATGGGAGAAGGGGCGTGGAGCCTCTGGGCCCTCCCTGGGCACCACCCTCCAGGAACCTCCATGTGTTCAGCTATCCAGAAGCTCCTCAAACCCTGTGCTCTTGGGTTCTTATGGCTTCATTAAGTAGGCATAACTGAAGCATGGACAAGCGTGTAGAAATGTGATTAGACAAAAAGGACATGATCTAATGTTAATAGACTGAGGGGGGAACCCAGCAAGGCCTGTTTAGATTCTTCTTGGCCTCTCTCTGCAGCATTCCTTCCTCCCAGGTATGGGGTGGGGCCCCTCCTGAAATGACCTACAATCAGTTAAGGTAGGTCAGAGGATTCTTTATGGCCAGCTCCGAGACAAAAGCGGGGGATGGTTAGAAAAAGTCAGGAACTGTGGGTGAAACCCAAAATTTACATATATCACAGATGTCGTCTGGTTTATGTTTTAAAAAGATGACTCCGCTAGGAAATGGTCATCAGGCAGGAGTGGAAGCGCGAAGGCAAGAGCACTGGCTGCAAGCGTCTGCTCCCTAGCTCCTGGGATGGAAGTGGCACATGCCCGCACGTACAGCACAGCGCAGGCTCTCAACAAACGGCAGGACGGCTACAGCTACAGGGAATGACGGGAAGGGTGACCAGCAGGTCTTCCCTCCCTCAGCGGGTCAGTGGAGGAAGCAAGGGTTGTACCCAGAGAGGGAGGTGGAGTGGGAATTCGTTTTCCTGACCGTCCATGCCATTGTTTGGGGTGATTCTGGGAGGGTGGCTGGGCAGTGGCGTGGCATTTCAGCGACTGGACAGGAAAAAAGGAAGTCTCATGTCGGAGCTTCAGGGATGAGCAAACGTCAGTTCCACGACGGAGGTTCGGGTGGGGGTGGGAGGAGTCGGTCTCTCTGCCATCTCCCACCTGCTCCCTCTCCAGTTCTCTGATGAGGACAAGTACGTTTTCTCAGCCTTACGTAAAGCTCTGAGCAGACAGCTGCAAGGCAAGCCCCGCACCTCTCCTAACGCGGCTGGCCGCGGCACCTGCCAGGCTCCAGGAGGGCTGGCTCCGCCCCGCGCCTCGGCCGCGCCCCCGCCGGCCGGCCAGAGCTTCCGGCTCCTCGGCTGCGAGCTCCGCCCACCGATCTCGGGGCCGTCGCCTCGGGGCTGTCACTCGGGGCTCCCACTCGGGGTTCTGCTCCCGCACGGCGTTCCAGAGCCTCTACCCCGGCTGTCATCGGGCTCCGCCCCCGCACGGGCGGGGCCTCCTCACGGCGCTCCGGGCGCACGCGCGACCAGCTCCGCACGGATCCGACCAGCCGGAGCGCACGTCCTTCCGGGGGCGCGCGCGTCGGTGCGGGTGCGTGCGCGAGCGTGCGCGTCCCCGCCGTCTCAGCCGGTTCTGCTCCCGCACCCTCCGCCTTCGCCGCCGCCGCTTGGGGGAGGGGTGACGTGTTACGTTACAAGAGGCAAAGAAATGGAAAGAAC
>NW_007727528.1:206897-222969 GCF_000696425.1 Galeopterus variegatus
GCGGTCCGCCTTTCGGGCGCCGTGGACTGCAGGAAGCACCCGCCTCTGGCGGGCGCGCGACGAGGGACTGAGCGCCCGATCGCTCGGCCGCGGCTTGCGCGTCGGTGACCGGATGGAGGTCCTTCCGTGTGCCTGAGCAGAGGCCGCCGGGGCGCGTCCCGGGGCACTGGGAAGGGGGCGCGCCCTGCTTCGGTCTGGTCTTAGGGCCGGGCTCGGCGGGCGTTGTCACCGGCCGTTGTCAGACTTTCCTCCCCTGGCTCACGTGTCTGTGTCACTCTCTGCACGCTGTCGCGGTGCTCGGAGACAGGGCTCTGGAGCTCTGACACTCCGCGTTTCCTCGTCCGCTCAGCTCTCTCAGAAGTACCGCCGAGGGCCAGGGTGCGCATTCAGGCAGGCGGGGTCGGAAGCCGCGGCTAAGGCGTAGGAAGTGTCCCTTTTCACCATGTTGGTGTCGTAAGACTCCGGCGGCACCGGGCCGGGCTCTGGCCGCCGACTGTGCCGGCCCCGGCTGTGCAGCCGGCGTGGCCTCCGAATGGAGACCCTGGAGTTCCTGCAGGGTCTGAGAGCCCCCACCTCCCTATGACCCCTGCCCTGACTCACTCTGCCCCTGCCACAGCAGCCTCCCTGATGGCGCCTGAGCAAACTCCCGGGCGCCGTCCTGGAGTCTGCCTGACTCTCGCCCCGGCGCCCTCCCGGCTCTGTGCGGCACCCCCCCACACCCTCCTCTCACTCCCTGCCCTTCACCTCCTGCTCCCTGTCTCCCTTCCTTACTCAGTTTTCCCACAGCCCTTGATCTTTCTAATGTACCATTTAGTATGTTCATCATACTTAACATTTTACTGTATATGAGGTTCGGGCCGTGGGGAGCCGGTTCTGTACAAAGAACAGTTGCTGGGCACACAGTATGTGTCCAGTGGCATGTGTTGAATGAGTGGAAACGGGGAACTTGGCAACAGCTGCGCGATGTGATGGCCTTGTCACCCGAAGTTATTGTGGGCGAGTACTGGGTGCGTGGAGCTGCAGGGGTCCTGGGGGTGTGTGGTGAAAAACATATGCCCTTGGGACAGAGAGCCACCAGCTCCACCTGCTTACTGGGGAAAGGACAGCCAGTTAAAAGGTGTAACTTTGAATCTATCGTTATTTCAAAGTTAAAGCTTTTTAAAAGTCAGATCTTTTAGAAATTTTGTCTTTGGTTACCCCCGCCCCGCCCCCCAAACCCCGAAAGGCTGGCCAGTTGGCTCAATTGGTTAGAGCACAAGGTGAAACGGTTCAGATCCTTGTACCAGCCAGCCACCAAAAATAAAAATAAGTAAGAAATAAGCAACAAAAGCAAAAAAACCTGAAAAAAAACCATATATTAGCATTTGTACTTTCTTGTGATATTTGGTAGCTGAGTAGGGTGAAGAGGAGTCGTCTGCCTGGCTCTTAATTCAGAAGAATTACGCGAGATTGAGCTGTCCTGATGTCCTAACGCTGAGGCTCATTAGCTGTGGCTCTGTGACAGAGCCCAGCAGAACCTGCTTTGTGACTGAAGGACTCTGGAGTCCTTCAGAACCTTACCTCATGCCCACATTAACTAAGAGTGAGTGGGCTTTCTTGCTTTCCTGAGGATGATTCTTGTAATGTGGTTCACGGATTGAACAGGTGCTGCACGCTTCTCAGCCCTATTTGTTCTTGAGCCCCCTCACTTGCAGAGGGTGGGTGCCGCTGGGCTCAACTGTAGAGCTACCCTGAAGACCAGTGCCTTGCTCAAGGTCTCACTGTTAATAATTGTCAGGCCTGGAACTTGAACTCAAGCCTTGTGTACCATGTTTCTTCTAATTATTCATTGACCACCTGTCTGACAGCACAGTACAGAATCCCATAATAAGCTGTTAATGGTATATTTTCCAGTCGAGATGTAATATGCTCACATTGGTGCCTGGGTATAGTAGAAGCTCAGTAGGTTTTTGTTGAATGAATGACCAAAATGCAGTGGGGCTGGGAGTCATGATAAGGTAGGATTTTATCTTAGGTGGGGATTTATTTCTGAAGTCAGGGAGTAAGATGAACATGATATGCAAGGTTTGGAATACATAATGCTGTGGGTAAATGGTATCAGCAAATGGAGGCAGCCAGTTTTTTCCAGTAAAGAAACAGACCCCTGAGTCTTCAGGGGATGGGTTAGAAGCCATTTGTATGGAAATGAAGTGTGATGACAAGTCATGCACAAGAGGTGCAGAAGACACCCTCAGCCCTCATGAGTCTCCAGGTGTTCTACATTGGGCGGTTAAAACCGTAGTACTCTTAAAATGAGACTTACTGTATTCTGATTGGAGCATTCTTTTGCTGCGAAGTCTTGATGTGTCCAGGGAGCTTGGTCTTCTGTCGGACACACCTCCTGCTCCTTCACAGTCCTTCCCTCCTCTGTATGTCAGCAGAATCTGCGTTAGACTTTCCTTCCTGAAAGAGGATAAGACTAGGGCTCACGTGATTCCGCCCCTTCTGTCTCTGAGCCTCCGGACTCTGTAAGATGAGGGTAATCGTACCTACCTTGCCTGCCTGTTGGAGGAGCAAAGATGATAAATGGAAAGATATCTTGTTTGCTGCTTCCTAAATGGAAGTGACTAAGATGCTGAAAAATGGTAATAGTCTTATTTTATGAAAATGCTACCCCTAATCTGAGAGCCAGGACTAGAATACCAGGGCCACGTCAGATAATGACATCCTGTGGAGAGGATTAGCAGTTACTCTGTTATGAGTCACTGGCAATTCAACCCAGAAGATTTAAGGATTAGATTACCCAACAACCTTTAGTGTAGCTTTTGTCTCTCATCACCCTTTGCATTAACTTTGTTTGAGTGCATTGTGTGTTAATGAAAGTGTGTTCTTTATTCTTAGTACATGGCAGATACTTATTAGATATGGGTCTTTAGAAGTGAAAATTGTTTTAAATTTCGAGTTTTGCAAACATTGATATTTCACATTGAAATTGCAGAAATGAAGTATAGTATCTCTCTAAAGAAAGATATAGTGAGACCAGGTTTTCTGTCTTGGTCAATTTCCTCTGCAGGACGCATCTGTATACACTAAAGTTTCACTTCATTCCAGAATCATTCTATATGTCTTACATGAATTCTTTTTAAAGACTTAGTTCTGTCACAGAGAACTTTATCATTTATTCCTGAGGTATTAAACATGCGGATGTTTTTATTTTTTTATACATTGTGAGTGCCAGAAGTATTCCTTGAATATGTAAATACGGATGAACTTTATTCATCATCATGGATTGTTTGTAATTTTATTGTCCTTTTAGTTGTTCTACACTGAACATGTATCACCAGCAAAAATGGTCATTTACAAGGTGAAATGTACAGAGCAGCTTGGTATCTCCACTGCTGTGTTCTGAGGAATTCTGTGCTGACTGGTTATAAAGTCACAGTCCTGGCCAGTCACAAGATTGGAATGCTGATTTGTAGCCCCATATCAGCTGTGCCCCACCCGCCTCTCTCTCTCTCTGATAGAAGTGTGCCCAGCTTCTCAGAGGGTTCTGCCTGCCTTGTGCCTCTGCTTTTTCACCAAGTGGAGTGGAAATGCGCTCAAGTGAAACCTACAGAATCAAAGTATCCTGTCTTATTCTAACCCTGAATTGCTTCAAGGGCCAGGGGCCAAATCCAGGTGCTGGAGTTCAAGACCATGGGCTCCCCAATTGAGTCAGTCCCAGTTAGAATGGAGGCAAGACCTGGTCAGAGTTCTCCAGCCTTTGCTACGCTACAAGCCCTGGGCAGAAGTGACCAGAGCTCTGCAGAGGGAGTTTGTTCCACTGTGTGGGTTTTATTTATTTATTTTTCTGTTATCGGGAGGGATTAGTAGCACAACAAATTCTTGATTTTTATCAAGGCACTCTCATTGGATTTTTCTTTGTTAAGTAGAAGTGTTTTTTTTTTAATTGTGAGAGGGTTTCTCTAAGACAATGAAAGAAATTCTGGGTCAGAGAGTACAAACTTTTATGATTTTTGCCATATAGTAGCAAGTTTACATTCCCTCTGGCAATGTGGCTGTGTTTTTTCCCTTTACCACATGCAATTTTTTTTCCCCCTTTTTTTGTCTTTTTTCGTGACCGGTAACGGGATCGCAACCCTCAGTGTCACACCCGTATCGCGATCGGCAACGGGATCGCAACCCTCGGTGTCGCGCCTGCACCGCGCTCAACCAGTGAGAGGACAGGTCTCTATATGGGATCCGAACCCTCCTGCCGCACTCCCAAGCGCCGCACTCTACCGAGTGCGCCAAGGGGCCAGACCTACCACGTGCAATTTTAACACTTTATATGTTGCTGCTGACTTAGCTAATGCTATAGGGTTTGATAATAACTTTTTTTCCCCCCCGTGGTAATAAATGTTGACAGATTGCTTTTGATGTGTCCTTCAAAAAAAGAAATTTCTGGTCTAAAAGGACTTTTTACAAGGTGTTAAACCAGTCAACTTTTGTTTTTTTAATTAATTGAAATAAAGTTGTATTCCAGATAAGGACTTTTACTTGGATGTATTCATCTTATAGTTTTAATCATGAGGCTACATGACAAGGAAATTTCAAAAAAAAATTTTTTTTTTGTCCTTTTTTTTTTTTTTTTTTGTTTGACTCAGCCATTCTACCTCTGGGATTAAGTCTAAATAAGCAATGGGAAGATAAATAAGGTCCAAACAAATGGAATGATGTACTATGTTCATAGACTAGAAGTCTCATATGGTAAAGATATAAAATTATCCTCATTTCACAGATTAATATACTGAGGCAGAGAGAAATTAAATAACCTGTCCAAGGCCATACAGCCAGTAAGAAGTAAAACTATGATTCAAAACTAAGAAGTTTGAGCCCAGAGTCCATGCTCTTAACCACACTGCTGTCCATCTATCCCTTGTGCTCCCAAAGTCCCTGAGACACTGTTTCTCACAGCATTTTCCTCTCTCTGTGTATCTGTTTCCTCCACTAATAAGAGCAGAAACCACATCTCATCCACCCTGATGTCTCCAAGTTCCTGGCACATAGGGAATACTCAAAATATGTTTATTGAACACAACAGAATGGTTTATTGGTAAGCTTCTTTTCTTTTTTTAATATTCTCAATTTATTAATTAGAGAGATTGTTACCAATATGTGGAATAAATTGAGAAACATAAATGAAGAAGTCATGAAAATACAGGCTCATTGCAGAACAGGAAAAACAAAGTGATATATATTTTTTCTCATTTTTTTCTCTCTTTATTTTTTTCTTCCCCCCTCCCTCTCATTGGTAAGTTTTCTAATCATTGGAATTTATGCTTCTACCTTTACAGAATTCTCGGTAAATTAGGACACAGACATGGCCAAAAATATACAGATTTAATAATGATTCTTAAGAAAAGTAGTTTTTTTCAGCTGCTTCCATTTCCTGGTTTTGGGTTATTAAATAATTTAAATAGCAGAGTCAGAATTTATTTTTAACATGACTTTCTAAATAGGAAATTCCAGAACATTTCTTATTATTATATTATTTGAGAGCAAGGATTATGTCATTTCTTATTTTTTTCCTACACTGGGGGTGCCTGATAAATATTAAATACTGATACCACCATTAAAACTATAAAACTACAAAGAGAAAAACAGTATGCCTTTTTTTTTTAAAAAAAGGAGGATTTATGATTAGATAAGGGAAATAAAGGATTAATTTATGCCTCTTGCACCACACCAAGGGTTGCGATCCCCTTACCGGTCACAAAAAGAAAAAGAAAAAGAAAAAAAATATATATATATATATATGTATATATATAACCAACAAAACTTTTATTCAGTTTTATAAACTTTGTCTATACATGTATTTATTTTATTAAAAAATATGATCAAGGAGGGTTAATACAGTACCTCATTCAGAAAAAACTTGATGTACAAGAAAAGTTACTTGTGATTAGGTCATGGAAGAATTACTCCCTTTTGTGAAATGGTTACTTAGAGCCAGTCACAAGGTACAGTGCTTGGGAGTCAGACTTGGATTCAAATCACAGCCCTGCCAATTCCTAGCAGTGTCAAAGCAAAATGCTTTGGTCTGTAAGGAAATTTGAATGAATTTGCCAATCAGGGAAGACCACCTCTCAGCATGAGCAGTAAGTCTGCCCAACAAGCAGAAGCAGCAAAGAGGTTTTGTAGTGTAGGAAATTCTAAGCAGTAAAACAAATTCCAGACATTGTGTGAATACGGAATGGGTAACTGACAAGGACATACTGAACAAAGAGTTTCTAGGCCTTTCACAATTTTTATGGCTATTCTCGACCACTTGACCACTTGACTCATAAGTTAATTCCCATTTGTTTGAAATACAGTGGGTTAACAACCATCCTGCTGTCCCAGGGCTTCTCCAAACAGTGTCATACACAGTTATCTAAGTAATGGGTATCTTGGTGATAACAAACTTCTCAGAAAAGAGTCTGCTTGCCAAGCAGTAAATTCTTTCTTTCTTTCTTTCTTTATTGTTATTTAATATTTAATATTTTTTACATTCTATGATGTTGTAAAGCAGTTGGGAGGGAGGGGGAGAGGGGAAAGGGGAAGGAAATAGGATGGAAGGAGGAAGGAGGAGGGGAGGAGTCGAGGCCTGTGACACCCCACTCATTTCCCCTGTGGAAGAAGCCCCCTGAGGGGCTTCCAGGGGTGATTTGGTCATTGCTGGGCTGGGTGCAGATGTCAGGGGTGTGTGGCTAGAGCCCTAGCCCCCTACCACCCCAGCTTGGGAGAGCCCAGGGCACTTCCTGTGGCGGCTGGGTGGTTGCATAGAGACACACATTCTTCTGGCTTCCAGGGTGTCCCCCGTCCTCCCTGGGGAGCTCCCAGTACCTGTAGGTCACAGGTGACAGAAGCCAGGGTGCAGCCACCTGGGCCACCTGGAGCAGATGACAGGGCTCTGTGAGAACTGGACTAAGCAATAAATTCTAATGAAAGGTCAACTTCTTGGACTAGAAGAGCAAGTCAAATCAAATTTTAAAAAAATGGAGTCACTGTGGTTCTTTTTTTTTTCCTTTTTGTCTTTTTTACTGACCGGTAACGGGATCGCAACCCTCGGTGTCGCGTCTGTACCGGGGACCGGCAATGGGATCGCAACCCTCGGTGTTGCGCCTGCACTGCACTCAACCAGTGAGCGGGAACCGGTCTCCACATGGGATCTGACCCCTCGGCGGGAGTGCCGCCGCGCTCTCAAGTGGCGCACTTCTGCAGTGCGCCACCGGGCCGGCCCACTGTGGTTCTTTTATTCTCCTTTTCTGCCCTCTTTTCTTCTTCATCAGCAGAGAGACCAAGTAGGTTGCTCAACCTTCCTGAACCTCAGCCTTCCCATCTGTAAACTGCAGATTGTAACAAAAACAACTAACGTTTACTGTGTGTCTGCACTGTTGTAAGCATGTCACAAGCGTTCATCTCAGACACACCATGCTAGATTACTTTTATTTCCTTTTGGCAAAGAGGAGATTGAGACATGGACCTGTTCAGTAACTTTCCAGGTTGGCAGAGCCAGGTTCCAGCCCAGGCAGGTGACCCCAGAGCTGCCACCCCACCCACTGGACTGGGTGCCTGTCTCAGGCTTCTTAGGAGTATTCAGTGGGGTGCAGACACATGTGCCCCTAAGTGCGTATACATAGTAAACGTTGCCAAAGTTGTAGCTGCCCTGTAGGTAAAAATTACAGCACTTATAAGTCCTGTCACAGTTGTACCATTTTGAGGTGCATGTGTGTGTTCTAACTCACTGCCTCTAAAACTGGGCATGTCCCTCAGTTGGCTTGTCATGGTTTAATCGGTACACCTTGTACTTGGTTGCTCACTAGCTTTGATGGAGTCATCTGATTCTAGTTGTAGTGCAGGGAGGCAGTCACTCTGAACCTGAGTTCCTCTACTGCAAAGGCAGTCCATGTGTGAGAAGCACTGGCCAACCTTCTCTCCAGGGTGAATTTCTCATAGCAGCCCAAGGCCAGGGAGTCAGTGCAGAGTGGCTCTCCACCAGTTATGTTTCAGAATGTTTTCCCTTAGAAATGCAGGGAACACCCTGAAATCATCTGTAGCATTTTGTGTTCTGACTTATCCATGGTGTGTGTGTAAGCTGCCACTTTGGAATCTGCCCTGTTGGAGCATCTAGTCAGTCCACTTTACAGTGGAGATGATGGAGCTGCAGCCGGGGTCAGGGTGGGTAGCTCATTTGATTAGTCAGTGTCACAAAGTAAACAGGGCAGAGTAAATATGGTATTGCTAGTAGTATTGTGGTCATTTGTATTATGAATTTATGCGTTATTGGAGGTTGAAGACTTGAATGTTGTGATTATCTCCTCCAGATAATAACCAAATTCTTCCTGGCAGGCATCCATGGGAGTATATTTCTAGTTAATTAATTGCTAGTTGTTTTATGCCCTTTTTGCCATGATAGAAAGTACCTCTGGACTCTCACCTGGCTGGCAAGCCTCAGACAGAGTCTACAGAGAGCCTGCGGGGGGCAGCAGACGCCTGCCTGGGTTGAAAAGTACCTGTGACTTCAATATCCTGAGAGTTTAGGTGTAGTGAGGTTAGAACACCGACAGCCAAAATACCCTAATGCTTATTAATTTCATGAAGAATACTTTGTACACTGTCTAGTTTCATATTTACAGTTGGGACTATCTTAAGGTTTTCTGGAATATTTTTGGTCATAATAATGGTTCTACACTAGAGTCTTTTCCCTAGCACGTGAACACGTGAGTAACTTTAATGCCGGTGCTGTGATAACAGAAATGCCACTTGTGTCTGTTTCTGGGGTTCTGTTTCTAGGGTGCTAGCTTGTTCTAGTCTCCCTTTACATGGAGAGATTCAAGGTTGGATTGAGCAGTGGCTGCCCAGGCATCATACCCCCGCAGCCTTGCTGGTGTCGCCCCCACTTGTTTCCATGTTGTTTGCACCATTAAGGTGATGTGCATGTGGACTGGGGAGATGAGGCTGGAGGTGTCTGGGCACTGGCCCCCAGGAGGGTGTGTTGGGCCCTTATTAGAGGACCAGGAGCATTGTGGTGGCATCTTACAAACTGGTTCGTAGATAACTTCCTCTCTGAGTAATAGTTTTTTTGGAATGTTCAATTTATTCCCCTTGTATTTAAACACGTCTAGTAGTATAGTTACTTTGCTCAACATCTGATCTCTTTTTCCTTTTTATCATATTCTTTTTTTTTTTTTTTTTTTTTAAAGATGGCCAGTAAGGGGATCTTAAGCCTTGACTTGGTGTTGTTTTAGCACCACACTCTCCCAAGTGAGCCAACCAGCCATCCCTATATAGGGATCCGAACCTGCGACCTTGGTGCTATCAGCACTACACTCTCCCAAGTGAGCCACGGGCCGGCTCTGAATTATATTATAAGCATCAGTTTACTAAAGAAAATTCTTAGGTTTCTGGACATAAATCACTACTGATAAAATTAATTCAGCAAACATGTACTGAATGCTCTGCTAGGAATTGTAGCAGTAGCTCAGCTTATAAATTAGAAGGTCTTTCAGGTGCTGGGTTTTGTTTTTGTTTCTTTGTAGCTAAGCATATCCTTGGAATGGTGTTATAATTTGGTAAACCAAGTTTCTGGGCAAGGGTGTGGCCTGGGATTAAGGCAATTTGATTCTTCCTCAGGTATCTGCCTGCAGCATGTGGTGGTCAGTCTTGTTTCCTTGAGTTAATTTTGTGAATCATGAGGGCAGTATGTTAGTTTTCTTTAGTAAGGAAATACATGGGCACTCTCTTTGTGAACAAGCACAGTGCGTATTGTTGATTTTTTTCTTTCAGAGTAGACAAATTCAGAGTTGTGTGTTCAAACTGATTTTTTTTTTTAGCCTTTTCACTGTGTTCTGTGTCCCTGTCCCCAGCAGTCTTTTCCCCTGCCTGTCCCACTTGTTGAGTTATCCTGTGACGGCTGATGTTTACCTGGTTCATCTGGATTTTATGTAAAGATTCCCCAGAAGGTCAGAAGTAATGCCAGTGTATTTCATTTGTAGTATTTTTATTTTTAGCAAAGTTTTTCCCCTACAGGGTAGGCCATGGGTATATACAGCAGGGCAGCAGTAACCTGTTTCACGCCCCCATCTGCATCTTCTCTCCCAGAGGTGTTTGTTGCTTTGTCATGCCTGTGACCTGTCACATGAGGCAGCACCTGTGTCCTCCTCACTGTCAGTCTTGGTAGTTCCGTTCTTGTTCCTTTGTGTCCTTATGTGGCGTAACTTTGTTGAGCTCCATCAACAATGCACCCCATCTGTTGTCTCCCTGACTTTAGGGTGATGGCGTTTCTCCCTCCCTTCCTCCTCTCCTGGCTTCTGCCGTCTGTCCTTTCTAGAGTTGTTCCCCCCCACAAGGTTTCTAACAGCCTTTTTCCGACGATCCCTAAAACTCTTCCCTATCGGGCCGGCCCCATGGCTCACTTGGGAGAGTGCAGCGCTGGTAGTGCCGAGGCTGCGGGTTCGGATCCTATATAGGGATGGCCGGTGTGCTCACTGGCTGAGCGTGGTGCAGACAACACCGTGTCTGAGGATTGCAATCCCCTTACTAGTCAGGAAAAAAAAAGAAAGAAAGAAAGAAAAGACTTTAAAGAAAAAAAATATATTTGGGCCGGCCCGTGGCTCACTCGGGGAGAGTGTGGTGCTGATAACACCAAGGCCCTGGGTTCGGATCCCATATAAGGATGGCCGGTTAGCTCACTGGGTGAGCGTGGTGCTAACACCAAGTCAAGGATTAAGGTCACAACAAAACTAAAAAGATACATTGGCTCGCATGTGCACTAACCCCCCCCCCCACTTGCTTACAAAGAGTACTGAACCACACCCAACTGGACCTGAGGCGAGCCTGACCAAACTATTCTGTTTTCTCAATATACGTGTGGTGTCCTGACTCCCAGGGTTTACCTTATAATTGCTCTTAAGACCCTTCTTGTCTTCATAATGGAATTCTTGTATTAAAACATGACTGTTTTAAGTAGTATTATCTAATGGTAAGTGTAGAAATACCAAAGAATCTGTAGCTTTTGTAAAAATTTTGCAGATGGCCTCAGATAGTTTCAGAGGTTAAACTATCCTGAATTAAGGATGCTGAAAATGGAACAAAATAGAGAACCCCCAAATAGACCTCACGTGTGCAAGTTTGGAGTAAGCCAGAGTCACCTTGTAAGTCCCAGGAAAACGTGGGCCATTCTGTGAGTGTTTCTGAGACTTGAGGTGCTGGGCATCGCTCAGACAAACAGGTCTGTATCTCCTGTCATGCCCAGATCAACTCCTGATAAAGCAGATTCCCTATGGTTGACAAAACATCAGAAGCAAGCAAAGGAAAATATACTTCTGACCTTGGAGTCAGGAAGGATTTTTTTAATAAAAACAGGAAAGGGGAAAAAATAGGTCAATAAATTCAGAAAGATTTGATATATTTAATTACATAAAAATTAAGAACTTGTAGGAGAACTGTTGTACAACACTGTGCATATAGTTAACACTACTGTCCTATTCACTTAAAAATGGTTCAGATGGTGAATTTGATGTTATGTTCTTTAGTACAATTTTTTTTTTAAAGAGCTTGTGTTCATCAAAAGACACCATAATAAGTAAAAGAGAGCTGTGAGCTAGGAGAAGATATTTGTAACATTTATAACCAATAAAGGGCTGGTGTCCTGGATGCATCCATTGAGGGCAGGCCCAGAGAAGCCGTACAGATGGAACAAACTTGAAACCAGTCAAGACGCTTGCCTCAGCAGTCTGTATGGGAAGAAGAATGAGGCTGGGACGAAATTGGGAAGCCAGGCAGGACCAGTCACCACTGAGGCTGCAGAATGACAGGGAGCCCCTAAACTCATGCTGAATGTGGATTGGTGCAGTTGTCTGACATTGCTCATCAAGTTGAGCCTGCCTGTTCTCTGGGCCCAAATGTTCCACTTTTAGGTGCACACCCAAAACAATTCTTTTCCCAGCTGTTTGTGATGAAGGACCAGATTTTATTTTTTTAATTTCCAGTCTGTCACAGACTGATGATACATTTGTAAGCTTCAACAAAAATGACCACTAGAAAAATGAATCACAAGCAAAGCATACAAAATATAAGGCCAGCTTTTTTCTTGTTTTATTTTTTAAATGAGTATGAGTAAAACATTGACTTTTTTTTTTTTTGGTGTACAGTTCTTTGAGTTTTATACATACAGATTCATGTAACCAATACTGTAGTCAGGGTACAGAACAGTTCTGTCAACCGCCCTCTCTACACTAACTCCTGGCAACCACTGGTCTGTTTTCTGTTGCTATAGTTTTGCCTTTTTAAAAATGTCATATAAAAGGAATCATAATGTATCACCTTTTGAGACTAGCTTCTTTCACTTGGTGTAATGTATTTGAGAGTCATCCAAGTTGTATTGGTAAATACTTCATTCCTTTTTACTGCTGAGTGGTATTTTGTTGTACAGCAGCACCACAGATTATATCCATATACTAGGGGAGGGACGTTGTTTCTGGTTTTTGTTGATTATACATACTCATGTACAGGTGTTTTGGTGAACATTAGTGTTCACTTCCCTTGGGTGAATACTTAGGAGTGGAATTGCAGAGTCTTGTGTATCCCCCCAGCAGTGTGTGAAGGTCTAGTTATTTTGTGTTCTCACTAGCTCTGGGATAGCAATGGAGAGCGTACTGTGTGTCTTTCAGAAAGCCCTCCCATGCTTGGCAAGTCCCATGCATTTCAGAAGGTTGATGCTTCCTGCATGTGTCTGCCTAGCAACATGTGAGGGCCTAAGGGCTTGTTCTAGCAGTATGTACCCCGGGATACACTAGCTTTGCAAAATGTGTCCCTTTTTGTTTATTTTTTAAAGGTTATGATTGCATTAGTCAGGGTTCTTCAGAGAGACAGAACTGATAAGGTATGTATTTCAGTATGTGAGAGGGGTCTTATTAGGGAAATTGGCTCACATATTATGAAGGCTGAAGAGTCCCACAAAAGGCCGTCTGCAAATTGGATGCTGGTAGCATGGCTCAGTCCAAGTCTGGAAGCCTCAGAACCAGGGAAGCCAAAGGCTGAAGAGTCTTGCCCCTTGTCAACTTGATGTCCATACTTATCTCCTTAAACCATACTTAATCTTCCAATGGGACAATAACAACCTAATAGTTTCGCCTAACGTGATGTACCTATTCTGCATACAGCCAAAAAAATGAGTTACTCTTTACTAGAAGAGGAGGTAAATTATTTAGGTGATGTTTACTCTTCTGAAATCCCATGACTTAAATACAAATACTATCATGTAAAGTTAACAATATTTAAATATTTAAATACTGATATAAGGTCAGTAAGTCTTATGTGATAGGGATAAGAGAAACAAAAACAAAGATAATTGTTTAATATATATACACACACAGATGCGTTCTTAACAAAATAGGACAGTTACAGTCCTTGTTTCTATAACTCGTCATGTGGTTGAAGCTGATATTTATAACTACTTTCTTCTACCACACATTCTGTGTTCCCTTTGCCTTCAGTGAGTACCTCAGCTGGTTGTGGTTCTTTACCTGGTGGAGTGACCCAAACCTTTATCCCTGAAGAGTCTGGGCCATTCGTAGTCTTGCCTGGATTGCGTTGTTCTAATTTCTCATTGACCTTAATCACAGGGCGTGGTAGTAGTAAGAGACGCCCTAAGGGGTCTACTGTATTTCAGATACAGTCTTCCTCACCTCTGTTGTGAAGTTGTAGTCCAGCTTCCTCTTGGTAGTCTGGATTAGTCATCCCTTCTCGGCCTGTTGACTCAGAGGAGTGAGGTGCCCAAAGTGGGCAAGTGGCAGCCTAAACTTCCTCTTCATTGGGTCATTGTTGTGTCTCCTGGTGGAAGCATTCCTCCCTCTGGAACCAAGATCTCTAGGACAGTAGAGCAGAAAATTAAAAGAACAGGAAGCAAAAATTTTGACAGTGTGTCACTGGTAGTAATGGTAAGTTGTGCCACTTCCATTTCCACCCCTTGATTCCTGGACCCATGAATCCTACTATGGGAGAAATAGTACATATATTGGGTGCTGATTTAGAGCATACACAGTCCTTTGGAGAACCTTGCCCCAGCCCTGCAGGGCATTTCCACCTAGCTGGCACTATAACTGACTTCAAAAGGGCCATTCCACTGTTTTATCAGACTGGCTGCTTCAGGATGATGGGGAACATGGTAAGACCGGTGGATTCTGCAAGCATGAGCCCATTGCTGGACTTCTTTGGCTGTGAAGTGAGTTCCTTGGTAAGAAGCAATGCTGTGTGGAATACCATGATGATGAATAAGGCATGCTGTGAGTCTATGGATGGTTGTTTTGGCAGAAGCATTTTGTGCAGGGAAGAAGATCCATATCCAGAGTGTCTATTCCAATAAGGACAAAATGCTGCCCCTTCCATGATGGAAGTGGTCCAGTGCCATCAACCTGCCACCAGGTGGCTGGCTGATCACCCTGGGGAATGGCGCCATATTGGGGCTCAGTGTTGGTCTCTGCTGGTGGCAGATTGGGCACTCAGTGGTTGCTGTAGCCAGATAGGCCTTGGTGAGCAGAAGTCTATGTTGCTGAGCCCATGCATAACCTCCATCCCTGCCACCATGGCCACTTTGCTCATGAGCCCACTGGGCGATGACAGGGGTGGCTGGAGAAAGGAACTAGTATCCACAGAACAGGTCATTCTATCCACCTGATTATTAAAGTCCTTCTCTGCTGAGGTCACTCTTTGATGGACATTCATATGGGAAACAAATATCTTCACATCCTTTGCCCACTTAGAGAGGTCCATCCACATACCTCTTCCCCAAATTTCCCTCTCACCAGTTTTCCAATCATGTTCCTTCCAAGTCCTTGACCATCCAGCCAAACCATTGGCTACAGCCATGAACCAGTCTATAATCACAGATCTTGCCATTTTTCCTTCTGAGCAAATGCACAACCAAGTGCGCTGCCAAAACTTCTGCCCACTGAGAAGGTGTCCCTTCACCACTGTTCTTCAGCAGTGTCCCAAAGGGACTGTAGTGCCACAGCTGTCCACTTCTGGGCGGTACCTGTGTGTTGTGCAGAACCATCTGCAAACCAGGGCCTAGCCTTCTCTTCCTCTATCAACTGATCGTAGGGAACTCCCCATGAGGCCACAGGTGCAGACTGGGGGAGAGAAGCAGCACGGCAGGAGTAGAACCATGGATATGGGCCACTTCTTCACGTGACTTACTTGTGCCTTCAGGACCTGCTGGGGCCCCATCACATGTATACCACTCCCATTTGATGATCGAGTGCTGCTGTGTATGCCCAACATTATGACTTGCTGGGTCAGATAACATGCAGTTCATGATGGGCTGCTCAGGTCACATTGTAACTTGCTGGCCCATAGTCAAGCATTCCGTTTCTACTAAGGCCCAGTAGCAGGCCAAGAGCTGTTTCTCAAAAGGAGAATAGTTATCTGCATATGATGGTAGGGCCTTGCTCCAAAATCCTATGGGTCTCCACTGTGATTCACCTGTGGGTGCCTGCCATAGGCTTCAGACAGCATCCTTACCTGCCACTGACACCTCAGGGACCATTGGGTCTGCTGGATAATGTGGCCCAAAGAGCACAGGAGCCTGGATCTGTTGCAGAACAGCCTTCTCCTGTTCTGGGTCCCCACTCAAAACTAGCAGCTTTTCAGGTCACTTTTTTGGTCTGCAGTAACACAACCAAATGAGGAACATGTTACTTCCAAAATCCAAATAGGCCCACTAGGCTTTGTGCCTCTTTCTTGGTTGCAGGAGGGGCCAGATGCAACAATATATCCTTCACCTTAGAAGGGTTATGTTGACATGCCCCACACCATTGAACCCCTGGAAATGTAACTGAGGCAGAAGGCCCCTGAATTTTAGTAAGATTTATTACTTGCCCTCTAACATGTAAATGTCTTACCCATGAGTACAGAGTAATTGCTACTTTTTTCTTTTTTTTTACTTTATGTATTTGTTATTTATTTATTTATTTTTATTTTATTTTGTCGATATCCAATGTGATTGATTACTGTGGCCCATTACCGAAACCTCCCTCCCTCCTCTCTCTCCCCCTCCCTCCACCCTCTC
>NW_007727528.1:223390-233214 GCF_000696425.1 Galeopterus variegatus
CCTCCTCCCTCTCCCTCCTCCCTCCCAACAATGTCCTTTCTGTATGCTTGTCGTATCAAGTAGTTGCTACTTCATGCTCACTAGGTCCAATCAGCATAATGTCATCAATGTAAAGGACCAGCGTAACGTCTTGTGGAAGGGAAAGGTGATCAAGATCCCTGAGAACTAAATTGTGACATAGGGCTGGAGAGTCGATGTATCCCTGAGGTAGGACAGTGAAGGTGTATGGCTGGCCTTGCCAGCTGACAGCAGACTGCTTCTGGTGGACCTTATGCACAAAGATGGAGAAAAAGACATTTGCTGGATCTGTAGCTGCACACCAGGTACCTGGTGATGTGTTAATTTGTTCAAGCAATGAAACCACATCTGGTACAGCAGCTGCAACTGTAGTCACCACTTGGTTAAACTTACGATAATCCACTGTCATTTTCCAGGATCCACCTGTCTTCATGGGCCAAATAGGAGAGTTAAGTGGGGACGTGGTGGGAATCATTCCTTGCTGTGGGTTAAATGTGTCCCTGCAAAGATCATGTATTGGAAACGTGACCCCCTATAGTGGATTGAATTGTGTTCCCCCAAAACTCCCTGAAGCTTGAATTGTGTCCCCCAAGTTAATGTATTGGAAACTTAGCCCCCACTGTGACTGTTAAGAGAGTGGGAAATCCTATCATGGTAATTGAAAGGTGGGGCCTTGAAGAGGTGATTGGATTGTAGCACCATGTCATAGTGAATGGATTAAAAATGGTGGTCGGGGCGTGGTTCTGAGGGCTTTAAAAGAAGAGGAAAGTCTGTCTTTCTCTCTGCTCTCTTGCTCTCTCTGCTTCCACCATCTTACAATGTGAGACTCCTGGGTCATTTTCACCACCACCAGATGGACTTTGGATTTCCCAGCCTCAGAAACTGTGAGCAATCGGGCCGGCCCATGGCTCACTCGGTAGAGTGCGGTGCTGGTAACACCAAGGCCGCGGGTTCGGATCCTATATAGGGATGGCCGGTTTGCTCACTGGCTGAGCGTGGTGCTGACAACACCAAGCCAAGGGTTGAGATCCCCTTACCGGTCATCTTTTAAAAAAAAAAAAAAAAATGAAAAAAAAAGAAACTGTGAGCAATAAGTTTCATTTTCTTTATAAATCACACAGTTCCATGTACTTTGTTATAAGCAACATGAAAGGACTAATACAGAAAATTGGAACCAAGGAGTGAGGTGTTGCTTATAGCAGATACTTGAATATGTGGAAATGGCTTTGGAACTGGATGTTGAGGAGAGGCTGGAGGAGTGTGGAGGACTCAGAAGAAGACAGAAAGACAAGGGAAAGTTTGGAATGTCTTAGAAACTGGTTACATGGTGGCAAGCTGAATGCTGATAGAAATATGGACAGTAAAAACCATTCTAAGGAGGTCTCAGATAGAAATAAGAAGGAGTTTATTGGAAACTGAGGCAAAGATCACCCTTGCTGTGAACTGGAAAGGAATTTGGCTGTGTTGTGTCCGTGACCTAGGACTTTGTGGAAGTTGGAACTTAGGAATTCTGAACCATAGTATTTGGGGGGAGAAATTTCTAAGGAGCAAAGCATTAAAAAAGCTGCATGGCTACTTGGAACAGCCTATGCTGAGTTATGGTGGCAAAAGGCATAACATAAAGCCAGAATTTAAAAGGGAAGCAGAGTGTAAAGATTTGGAAAATTTGCAGCCTGGCCATGTGGTAGAGAAGCAGAGAACATTTTCAGAGGGAAAATTCAATGGTACTAAGAAGATTAACACAATGATTATCAAGAGAAGGGGGAAAAGGCCCTTAAGGCACTGCAGAAGCCTCTGGGGCCAATCCTTCCATGTCAGGCGCCAAAGCCTAGGGAGAGAAAATGGTCTTGGGGGAACAGGCCTGAGGCACCCTCCACGGGTTCGATGCCCAGGACCATCGTGGGAAGTTGCTCCCCTCACCAGCACCCTGGCTACTTTGGCGGCTCCAGCTGTGGCTAAGTTGGCCCCAGGTGTGGCTGGGCCCGCAGCTTTGGAAAATACAAGCCGGAAGCCTTGGCAGCATCCACATGGTGTTAGGTCTGCAGATTCACAGAATGCCAGAGTTGTGAAGGCTTGGGAGCCTCTACGTAGATTTCAAAGGATGTATGGAAAAGTCTGGGGACCCAGGAAGAGATCTGTCACAAGGGTGGAGTCACCACAGACGGTCTTCATTAGAGTAATGCCGAATGGAAACGTGGGGTCAGAGATGCAGCAGAGAAACCCCAACAGCACCATGTCTAATAGAGCTGTGAGAGCAAGATCTCAGACCTGTGGAGCTACCAGTGTGAAACGCCAGCCTGCAAAAGCTAAAGCATCAGCTGAGACCAGGAAAGCCATAGGAGTGGAGCTGCCAGAGGACTTGGGGACCCAACCCCCACACCAGTGTGCAGAGGAGGTCGAACATGGAATCAAGGTACCTGATTCATCAGCCTTGAGATTTGATGCTTGCCCTGCTGGGTTTCAGACATGTTTGGGACCTGTTAACACCTTTGTTCTGGTCTTTTTCTCCCTTTTTGAATGGGAATATGTACCCTATGTTTGTCCCACCATTGAATCTTGGAAGTAGATAATTTGTATGGATTTCATAGGTGGGACTTTGAACTTTGGTCTCTTGAGTTGAAACAAGTTAAGACTTTGGGGAAGAAATGAATGAATTTGCATGTGAAAAGGACATGAGTTTTGGGTGGCTGGGGTGGGATGTAATGGATTGAATTGTGTCCCCCCAAAACTCCCTGAAGCTTGAATTGTGTCCCTCAAGTTTTATGTATTGGAAACTTAGCCCCACTGTAACTGTTAAGAGAGAGGGAAATCCTATCATGGTAATTGAAAGGTGGGGCCTTGAAGAGGTGATTGGATTGTAGCACTATGCCATAGTGAATGGATTAAAAATGGTGGTCAGGAGCATGGTTCTGAGGGCTTTAAAAGAAGAGTCTGTCTTTCTCTCGCTCTCTCTGCTCTCTGCTTCCACCATCTTGCAATGTGAGACCCCTGGGTCACTGTCACCACTACCAGATGGACTTTGGACTTTCCAGCCTGAGAAACTGTAAGCAATAAATTTCATTTTCTTTATAAATCACCCAGTTCTGTGTACTTTGTTATAAGCAACATAAATGGACTAATACACCCCCATTGTAAGAATGTTAAGAAGGTGGGAAATCCAATATGGTATTTGAAAGGTAGGGCCTTTAAGAGGTGATTAGATTGTGAGAACTGTGGCCTTGTGAATGAACAGATCCATTTGTGGAGTCATGGGCGTGGTTTTGATGGCTTTTTAAGGAGAGCGAGTGAGAAAGCTCTTTCTCAGCCCACTCTCACCATGTGATACCCTGAGTTGCTGTAGAGAATCACCTCGCCAGGAAGAAGGTACACCCTCACCAGATGCATTCCCTGGACTTTGGACTTCCCAGCCTCCAAAACTGTTAAGAAATAAATCTCATTTCTTATAAATTACCCAGTTTTCTGTTATATGCAACAGGAAAGGACTAATACAGTACCCCTGAATCTTTCAGGTCCTTAATAGTAGCACTAATCTCTTCAGTCCCTCCAGGGATGCAGTATTATTCTCGATTTACTATTTTCCTAGGTAGAGGCAGCTCTAGTGGCTTCCATTTGGCTTTTCCCACCATAAGAGTCCTACTCCACAGGTCAGGGAACCAATATGGGGATTCTGCCAGCTGCTAAGTATGTCCATCCCACTTATGCACCTGGAACTGGGGAGATAACCACAGGATGGGCTCAAGGACCCACTGGACCCACAGTGAGTCAGACCTGGGCTAAAACTCCATTAATCACCTGGCCCACATAAGCCCCTCATCTAATTGGAGGGCCACTGTGACGTTTTGGGACTCTTGGAATCAATGTCAGTTCAGATCCAGGGCCCAGTAGTCCCCGAAAGTTCTGATTATTTCCCTTTCCCCAGTGCACAGCTACTCTGGTAAAAGGCTGCAGGTCCCTTGGGGAAGGTTGGAGAAAGATTAATAGTATAAATTTTTGGTACTGTACCAGGGTCCTTCCTCAAGGGGACCCAGCCACGCCTTCATTCAAGGGGTTCTGGGTCTGTAAACTGGCTCAAGTCTGGGAATTGATCGAGGGGCCTGTTTTTATGATTTGAGTTAGACTTTTGTTCACTTGACGTAGAAGTTTTTTGCTTACACAGATCAAGTAAGAATTTAGTAGGCGTCCTGTCTATTTGACTTACAGGAACACCATGAGTAACTAACCAACACCATAGATCTACATGAGTCAGACTATTCTGATTGTTGCTTTGCCTCTGCTGTCTGTTATGGCAACACGCCCACCTTGTCTTTGTTGTAAGTGCCACCACTTGGCCCCTTCCAACCTGGGATCCAATTGGTCCCATTGCATCTAAGTGTTCCAATTGCTTGACTGCGGTTCCCACTGTAAGGTCCGGTCTGCAGAGAAGAGTGATCACAGAGCTCTTCAGGGATATGGGGCTCCTCTCACAAATCTATTTCTCAAGGTATCAGTGAAAGGTATGTCTTCCAGAGCCTCCCAGGGTGGCTTGGTAGGTTTTATGTGACAGATCCACTCTAGCATTCCAATCTTCCTAAGCCCCTGAATCCCTTCCACTATGGTTAACCAGGGAGATCGGGCATCTCTAACTCACTCACAGTGGGCTGTCTTTTGATCCATCTTTCAGCCAGCCAACCAAACTGCTAGCACGTTTCTTGACTTCCTGAGCTGTAACATTAAATGCAGAATCTCTGCTTAGTAGGCCCATATCAATAAACTCAGCCTGATCCAATTTTATGTTCTTTCCACCATTATCCCACACTGTTGATATCCGTTCCCATACATGTTCTCCAGGTTTCTGCTTGTATAAGTTAGGAAACTCAGGTAGTTCTTTTGGAGTGTAATGCACCTCATCATTGTACCTTACCTTTAGGGGCAGGCTGGGGACTTGACTGGTGTAGTCTAGAATCAAGGAGGGGTGGTGGGGTGGGTCCTGAGGAGAATCAGCATTGTCTTGCCTAGTTACTATTCGGGAAGCTGTTAACTGTTTCGTTAGGCAATGCAGAGTCAATCCCACAGACAGAGGTGGGAAAGTCGCTGTCTCTGGGGGCGGGGGTGGGGAGTTCATTTTTAGCAAACCAGACTCGGAAGGATTTAGGGGTTCTGTGTCCCCAGGCTCATCAGGATCTTCCCACACGTGGGCATCCCAACTTGCAGGATCCTGTTCTTTCCCATCCAGTGCCCTTGCCTTAGCGTGGACACCCTGAGAGGCTGAGAGCTCAACTGCCACTGCAGTTAAACCCGTCCCACGGGAGGGCTTGCATTTGATTTTCCGCAGTCTCAGCCCTGTGGGTGCTAGAGAGAAGATTCTTGCCTAGAGCACACTTAGACACTTTGAGGTCATCTGCATGGTGCTTGAGCTGAGAATTTGCATCTCTGAGCTCTTCCTTTCCTCACTTTGTCAGTGATGTGAGGAGCAGCCAGCCAGTACTCAAGGGTATCATGTGCAGAGTCACTGAATCCCTTGCCTTTTACAAATGGTGAATCAGGAGTATCAGATGGATTTATCCTGCATATCTCTGTAAACAGTTCACGCCATGGACTGTCAGTACTCTCAGTGTTATTAGAAGGTGATCTGTTAACATGTTTAGGTCTAAAGCCCTGAAACCAATCTAAGAAATTCATCTTTTTTTTTTTCCTTTTTGTCTTTTTTACTGACCGGTAACGGGATCGCAACCCTCGGTGTCGCGCCAGTACCGGGGACCGGCAACGGGATCGCAACCCTCGGTGTTGCGCCTGCACCGCGCTCAGCCAGTGAGCGGGAACCAGTCTCCACATGGGATCCGAACCCTCGGTGGGAGCGCCGCCACACTCCCAAGTGGCGCACTCTCCAGTGCGCCACCGGGCCGGCCCTAATAAATTAATCTTTAATATTCTGTTTCTTTAGAACCACTCCTGGTGCCAAAATCTGTATCAGGGTTTGTTACCGGACTCAGGTTCGGCTGCCCGCCCCCTTGAAAAGGAAAGAAAAAACTCAGAAGTCAAATGGTTGGTGTTAGAAAAGCAGACGTATTCAGCTGAAGGAGATGGTAGGCTATCCCATCTCAAAGATTTACATTTACTGAAGAGTTTTTAAAGGAAGTGTTGAGGGAATGGAATGTGGGAAGTGAGAAGCAGGAGAGCAAGAGACGTGAGCTACGAGGGGTTCATGTCTATGGGTCAGGTACAGGGTCTTGCCAAGGCCTCATCTGGTTTCTGTTCTCATCTTTACTCTTATCTCAGGACCCTGCAAGATTTTGATTTGCACAGGTGTACTTGGCTGGTGCCCAAGGTCAGCTTCAGTCCTTTGGCCTTGATCATTTCTCAAAACTCTACAAGTCTCAAAGAACTGTTAGCTTTGCAGAGTACTAATTAGCTTCTTGGCCTTGTTTTCCTACTCAGTGAGTGAGATAAGAAAGTCAGGGGATGGGAAACAAGAGTGGAGAGAAAAAAAAACTGTCCTTTTAAAAATCCTCCCCCCCTCTGCAGCCCAGGCAGCTTTAGGTCCCAACATGGCTTCAGTCCTGCTAACTCCAGCAGGTTCTCCAGAGAGAGAGAGAGCCAACAGGATATGTATATAAATATATGACTGGAGATTTATTAGGGGAATTGGCTCACGTGATTATGAAGGCTGAGGAGTCCCACGATAGGCCGTCTGCAAACTGGATGCCGGTAGCCTGGCTCAGTCCAAATCCAGAAGCCTCAGAACCAGGGAAGCTGATGGTGTAATTCTTAGTCTGAGGCCAAAGGCCTGAGAGCCGGGGATGCCGCTGGTATAAGTTCTGGAACCCAAAGGCTGAAAAATCTTGAGTTTGGATGTCCAAAGACGAGAGAGAAGACTATATCACAGCTCCAGCAGAAATAGAGTGAGAGATTTGCCTTTTCCTCTGTTTTTGTTCTCTCTGGGCCCCCAGTGGATTGGATGGTGCCTGAGGCAGATAATTCCCACCAATTTCTCTCATGCTGATCTCTTCTGGAAACACCCTCAGGGACACCCCCCAAAATAATGCTTTACCAGTTTTCAATATATTCCTTACTCTAGTCAAATTGACACCTGAAATTAATCATCACAATGATATTGCTAAAGGAGCTCCAGACTGCAGGTTGGGACTCAGCCCTCCTGGAGGAAAGATGAAATAACCCTGTGAAGGTGGTTCATAAATTGTAGCAAGAGCAGTTCAGGTAGATATGGCTGCTCACCAGATCTTGTCATGTCTCAGGAATCCCTTTGAAATTTAATTAAAACAAGTTTAGGAAAAATAAAAGGTGATGTGCTACTTCAAACAACAGGTGATAATCTCCCGGACTGATCACCCCAAGAAAATATAAAGACATCAGAAACGATCGGACCCAGTTGAAGACTAGTCATCAACTCAGCAGCCCTGGAATGTCACTGGACCTCAAGGCTGGTGTCAGAGGACACTGGATTCCCCCCATGACACTTCATGGGGCCCACTCATGGCGTTGAGTGTGGAATGGTGTGCCTGTAGCTCCAAGTGTGGGGTGGTGGAAGGAAATGAGGGATGTAGCAGATGGAGACCAGGCTGTGGGAGAAGCCTGTGCTGGGCATCAGGTTGGTGCAAAATCAGGTTCTTCCGTTCAGCTTACAACTTCCAGGATCGCATTTTTTTAGCATCTTCTTTTTTTTCCTGTATTGGAAAAATGCTTATTTCTTCTAATCATTAAAGTATACTCATATTTGATTTTTTTTTTTTTAAAGGTTTCTCATATAAATGATATCATGCAATATTTTTCTTTCATACTCTTCTTTGGCTTATTTCACTTAGCATAATATCCTCCAGGTCTACCCCATGTTGTGGCAAGTGGTAGTACCTCATTTTTTAAGGCTAAGTAATATTCTCTCTATATATTTGTATATGTATATGCACACACAATTCTTTATCCATTTATGCACTGGTGGATGGATATGTAGGTTGTTTCCATATCTTGACTATTGTGAATGGTGCTGCATTGAACATGGGAGTGCAGGTATCTTTACGAGGTAGTGATTTCATTTCATTTGGATATATATCCAGAAGAAAGATTGCTGAGTCATGTGTTAAATTCTATTTTTAATTTCTTTAGGAACCTCCATACTGTCTTCCATGATAGCTGCACCAAGAATTCTGGTTTGACATGTTTTTTTTCCTTTTTTTTTTTTTTTTTTTTTTTTTGCGGCTGGCCGGTATGGGGATCCGAACCCTTGACCTTGGTTGCGCTCTAACCAACTGAGCTAACCGGCTAGCCCTGGTTTGACATGTTTTTATCTTAGCATATATATATATATATTTTAAGATGACCAGTAAGGGGATCTTAACCCTTGACTCGGTGTTGTCAGCACACCAATGAGCAACCGGCCATCCCTATATGGGATCCGAACCCGTGGCCTTGGTGTTATCAGCACCGCACTCTCCCGAGTGAGCCACGGGCTGGGCCCTATCTTAGTATATTAAAGATATGCATTAGACAATGGTCTTCTGGCTTCCATGGTTTCTGATGAGAAGAGTGTCATTCAGATTAATACAAAAGGTCTTCAAAAAATTCATGGGAAGACTTATAGTACCTTTTAATTCTATTTTCCCATGAACTTTTTGAATACTCTCATGTCAGTTTTCTCTGGCTCTTTTCAAGATTTTCTCTTGATCTTTGGTTTTCAGCAGTTTCACTATGGTGTGCCTAGGCATGGTTTTTTTCATACTGATCCTGTTTGAGTGGGGCATGTTTGTTTCTCGAATCTTTAATATTTTTTCCTTCACAAAATCTGGCCATTATTTTTCAGCTAAAGGTGTTTCTGCCTCATTCTCTCCTTTTGGACTCCAGGTATGTTGGTTTTTGAGTGTTGCCTCACTGGACACCAAGGCTCTATTCAGTTTTTGAAATCTTTTTTCCTCTGTTCTTCAGATTGGATAATTTTTATTGATCTTCATCAGGTTCACTAACTGTTTCCTTTGTCATCTCCATTCTGCTTTGAAGCCCATTTGTTGAATTTTATTTCATGTATTGAGTTATTACTTGCAGAATTTCCATGCGGTTATTTTTTATAGTTTGTGTGTCTCTACTGAGATTTTGTCTTTTCACTCCCTGTTTATTGTGTTTTATATCCTTGAGCATACTTACAATATTTGTTTTAAAACCTTGTCTGCTAATTCTAGCACCTGGGTCACCTCAGGGTTGATGATGGTCTTTTCTTTTAAGAGTGTCTCATGTTTTTTCATCTTCTCATGTTGAGTGATTTTGGATTCTGCCCTGAACTTGGTAAGAATGAAGAAAACATCTACTGTGTCCAGCCCTGCTTATACTGTTGCTGCCTCTAATTCATTCTGTATTCTGCAGCGAGAATAATCCTAAAACAGAAACTAGGGCTAGCCTGTTAGCTCAATTGGTTAGAGCATGGTGCCGATAAACCAGTGTCCAGGGTGCGATCCTTGTACTGGCCAGCCACCAAAAAAACAAAAGGAAACAAAAGCATTGTTTTAGTCCGTTTTGTGTTGCTATAACAGAAATACCTGAGACTGGGTAATTTATAAGGAAAAGAGGTTTATTTGGCTTATGATTCTGGGACAGCTGCATCTGGCATGGGCCGCAGACTGCTTCTACTCATGGCGGAAAGCGGCAGGCAGCCGGCGGGTACAAGCAGATCACAAGGCGAGAGGAAGCAAGAGAGAGTGAGAAGGTACCAGAGTCCTTTAAACAATCAGGTCTTGTGGGAACTAATAGAGCAAGAACTCACTCATTAATCCCCCCTGCCCCAGGGAGAGCATTAATCCATTCATGAGGGATCTGCCCCCATGACT
>NW_007727528.1:233409-233969 GCF_000696425.1 Galeopterus variegatus
CATCAGGCAGCCTTGTTCCCACAGCTCTGCCAGGTACAGCCCAGTGGGCCATGCTGGTGACTGTGGCTTTTCCAGGCCTGCATTGCAAGTTACTAGTGGCCCCGAAGTTCTGGGGTCCTGGTGGCAGCCCTGCTGCTGACTTGGCTCTACTAGACATTTCCCTGGTGGGGGCTCTCTGTGGGGGCTCTGACCCCACTTTCCTGCTAGGCATTGCCCTAGTAGATGGCCTCTGCAGTGGCTCCGCCCCTGCGGCAGGTCTCTGCCTGGGCTTTCAGGCTTTTCCATACATCTCTGGAATCTCGGTGGAGGCTGCCATACCTCCACTGCTCTCACATCCTGTTGGCCTGCAGACTTAATATAGCGTGAATGCTTCCGAGGTTTCGGGCCTCTACTCTCCAGGGCTGCTGCACGAACCACACTTGGGGCTGCTCCAGCCTGAGCAGCTGGGATGCAGGGAGCAGGATCCCGAGGGCAGCTGTGCCCCAGGTCTGTCCTCCAGGATAACTTAGTCCTTCTAAGCCTCAGGGCCTGTGATGGGTGGGGCACCCTTCCAGACTTCT
>NW_007727528.1:234529-242731 GCF_000696425.1 Galeopterus variegatus
TTCCAAATCTTTATGCTCTGCTTCCATTTTAAATTCTGGCTTTGCATCATACCTTTGCTGCCATAACTCAGAGCAGGCTGTTAGAAGTAGCCATGCAGTGTTCTTAATGCTTTGCTGCTTTAGAAATTTCTTTGGCCAAATGCTCTGGTTCACAACTCTTAAGTTCCAATTTCCACGAAGTCCAAGGGCATGGACACAATGCAGCCAGGTTCCTTGCTGTGGTGTAGCAAGGGTTATCTTTTGTCCAACTCTCAATAAGTTTCTCATTTCTATCTGAGACCTCATCATCTGCATGGCCTTTACTGTCCCTATTTCTATCAGCATTCTGCTCGCCACCACATAAGTCTCTAAGGCATTCCAAACTTTCCCTCGTCTTTTTCTCTTCTAAGTCCTGAAAGGAAATAAATTCAGCATCAGTTAAAGGATGAGACACAAACGCAAGGCAGCTCGCCGGAGAAAGTCTTTTTATTCAGCGGGCACACCTGCTTTTATAGGGTTAGAAGAGAGCTGATAGGTTTGCTGAGGACACGGGGCGTTCGGGGATTGGATAGATTGCGTTGCTAAGGGGCCAGGAGCAGGGAGCCTGTGCTGATTGGTGTGTGATTCGCGCCAGCGGGAAGGTATTGTGGCGCCGGCGGGAAGGAGAAGGCGGAGGAGAAGGGTAGCCAGCGCCATGATGGGGCGCAGCCAAAAGGGTTCTCATACGACCTAATAAGTCCTTTAAACTCCTCTTGAAAGAAAGTGAGCCAAGATGCCAGGTACCGTTCAAGCTTTATCAAAGAAAAAATATTGCTGGGCTGTGCTCAGAGTGGCACAGGGCCCATGGCTGCCCTGAAAATGGTGGACAGCCCAACAGTGGGTTTGCGAGAGTTTATATTAGCTTTTGGGTGCAAAATGTACACGGGGAGGGACCATTAAGTTGATGTAACAGGGTGGAGAACTGCGCCCCTGCAGAAGCCGGAAAGTTGTTTCTAAGTTGGAGGCTTCTCTAAAGGGAAGGGGGGAGGGGAGGGGAGGAGGTGGGCAGTGCCATTTTGTACTTGGGCTTGTCTAAAGTGGCGCCGGTTATGTTGCAGATCTATTACCTCCAACCTTTGCCCATTACCCAGTTCCAAAGATGCATCCACATTTTCAGGTATCTATAGCAACACCCCTCCTCAGTACCAATTTTCTGTTTTAGTCCATTTTGTGTTGCTTATAACAAAATACTTGGAATTGGGTGATTTATAAAGAAAACAAAATTTATTGCTTACAGTTTCTGAGGCTGAGAAGTCCAAAGTCCATCTGGTGGTGGCGACAGTGACCCAGGGATCTCACATTGCAAGATGGTGGAAACATAGAGAGAGAGAGAAGGTGCCAGAGTCCTTTAAACAATCAGGTCTCGCGGGAACTAATTAATTCACTCATGAGGGATCCGCTCCCATAACTTAATCAGTTTCCATCACTGCCACATTGGGGATCAAATTTCCGCATGAGTTTTGGAGACGACAACACATCCGAACTCCATCAAGCATTAACTAAGAGCCTGTTCCCATAAAACTGTTTTCAGAGAATTCTAGTGATAATGATTTGGGGTGTCTTCCTCCACAGGACTGTCAACTCCCCCGTGTCAGGGACTGTGTCTCCTAAACATTGCTTTGTTCCTGGCACCTGGCATGTTGGGAGTATTGCCTGCCACTGTTCTGTAACGTAACTGTCAGCAGCAACGGGAATTATGCTGGTAGGGCATCTGCATCAGGAACACATCTGTTTGTGATGGACTCAGTGGACTTCCTCTTAGCATTGGAGAAACTTATGTGCAAAGCACAGGATTTTGTTTCTATGTCTGTTCTTTGGTATGAAAATATTTTGAGTAGTTATTCCACATTCCATGATAATTTAAATTTTCCAGTTGGAAAAAAAACCTTCAGAATGTGTCGAAGACATGTGGTTGGTAGGCTCTGCTTGTCTGACGAGTGAGCTGTGGCTGTTGTTTGAAGTACCCTTCTGCCCTTAAGAAGGCCTAGTGCTTCGGATGGGCCAAGAGAGTGGTGGCAGCTGCAGTGGTCAGCACTCTGCACCTGGGAGGACTGTGTGTTACTGAAGGCCAGCAGGTCACAACTCTCCCAAGGGTGCCGTGCTTGTCTGCGGCAGTGGCGGGTGTTCCTTCTTAGATGGTGTAGGAACAACCACTGAGCTTCTTTGCAGTAGCATTATTTTCATGACCTTCAGAATTTGTCTTCTGCTTTAAATTTTCCCACTTGCTGTGTGGTACCTTTTCAGATACATTACTGTAGAAAACAGGGAAAAAATCCTTATCTAAAGTAAGAAGGGCTGGCCCGTTAGCTCAGTTGGTTAGAGCATGGTGCTGATAACACCAAGGGTTTGATCCTGGACCGGCCAGCCACCAAGAAAACAAGTAAATAAATAAAGTAAGAAGAATGAGATGATATTGGATACTCTTGGATGGTTTCTATTAAAAATGCCATCACCTCTCACATAGCTTTTCTAGTGGATTTCATGCAAATAAGCTGGAGTTTTTGCTGTTCTCTCAACTAATCACTTCTGTGCTGCAGCAGATTTTTTTGAATTTTACCGTCTTGATTGAAAGTGTATATTTAAAACATTTTTTTCTTTAGGCCACGTTAGTGTATTCATTCCTGCATCTTTATTTTGTATTTGTGCAAAGTTAATTTTGAGGACTAAAAAAAAGTGTCACAGTAAGTAACTAAGCCTATACTACACCAGTCCACTAGTCCATGGTACATAAACATAAGTGAGTATCAGTGAAACCTAACTTCCCTTAATTTATTTTTTTCTTTCTTAATAAAAGATGACCAGTAAGGGGATCTTAACCCATGACTTGGTGTTGTCAGCACCACGCTCTCCCAAGTGAGCCAACCGGCCATCCCTATATAGGGATCCAAACCCGTGGCCTTGGTGTTATCAGCACCACACTTTCCCAAGTGAGCCACGGGCTGGCCCTTAACCTCCTTTAATTTAGAAGAGAACTGTTACTTGACCTCCAGAGCAGGGGTTACCAGTAGTGGCCTGCTTTCAAAAATAAACTTTTATTAGAACACAGCTGTGCCCAATCTTTGACACACTGGCTGCTTTTGTGCTTCAAAGGCAGAGCCGAGTACTTGGGACACACCCTTTACACAAAAAATTTGCCAATCTTGCTCTAGAGTAAAGAATCCTTTGAAGAATAACACCAAACTAAACCTAACTGGTAAAGTTTGATGCTGACTTTATTGACCAGTTTTCTCTTTTCTGGTGTTTAACTGCTTGGCTTTGGTATCATTAAATTAAACTTGAGCTGTCCAGATCCACTGCTCTGCTTTCAGTTTCATTAAAATATTAGGAAGGTTAGTCTCTCACTTTTACTTGGTAACATCAGAATAACTCCAAATGATGATATGGGTTTGGGGAGGAGTCTGTGTTGGGATATTTGCTGGTTCTTAGGAAAATTTGGGGTTGACTAGACTCTTTGTCTAGACCCCTTTGATTGGCCTGTGGCCAAAACAGACCCCAGATGAAGGGCTTTCTCTCTTGCCCTGAGGGGAAGGGGTGCTGCAAGTGGCCCTGCTGGAGACTTCACAGTGGAAGGGGGACATCAGCACATGGGAAGAGGATTTTGGGTCTGCAGACTCTGGGGTTACTGGACAGTGCTAGCTAGGTAGGCTAGGTGGGGTTCTCTGCATGAGCTAAGTGTCCCTCACAGCCCAGCACATTGAGCTTATGTGACAGGTGCTCACTCAGTCAAGGTGTCCTGATCCTTTAAAAATCCTCGGATACCTTTGTAAGTATGCACTGGAAACAAATCATTAAAAGTTGCCTTCTAGGAACGGCTTGTTATGAGAGGTCTTATGGTTGCTCCTTTTCTTAAAATGACAACTTAATAGTTTTTATAAATATGATACATAAATTTATTAAAAGTTTAGACAATACAGAAAAACAGAGAGAAGAACACAATTGAAAAATCAATCAATAAAATCAATCAATCGGTCAAGCACTAACACCAAGGTCAAGGGTTCGGATTCTGGAACTGGCCAGCTGTCAAAAAAAAAAAAAAAGAAATAATAATAAGCAGTGGTATTCAATAAAAAATAAGTTCTTTTGGGAAGCCCAGAGTCCAGAGGCTAGCACAAGTCTTCAGCTGTCTTTTCTTCCTTCCGCACCAGAGTCTTAGGAAATTAGCATAAAAATATTAGAAATGGGTTCTCACTGATGAGATTAATGACACGATAGGTATATAGATGAGCTAATAAAATGGCTTCAAGACACTCTCCATCATAAAAGAAGAATTTTTTTTTTGTCTTTTTTCATGACCGGCAACGGGATCGCAACCCTCGGTGTTGCGCCCGCACCACGCTCAACCAGTGAGCGGACCGGTCTCTATATGGGATCCGAACCCTCGGCGGGAGCGCCGCCGTGCTCCCAAGCGTCGCACTCTACCGAGTGCGCCACCGGGCCGGCCCATAAAAGAAGAATTTAACAAGGCCTGTGTCCTGTGTCCCCCATCCTGTATTCAGCTGTAAGGTCAGAAAACTTCTGATTGATGTCAACTCCCAGGGTAACAGAATCTTATCTTCAAGATGTCCGTCTGTCTGCCTCAAGGAAACAAACCTTCCGTGCAAGGAGTAGTTGAATCACCCAAAGACAGCTAGGACCTCCTCAGACTTAAAGATGGTATGCCAGGTAGCAGATATGTAGGATAAACAAGTCTAGAGGTCTAATGTGCAACATGAGGCCTATAGTTGATAAAATTGTATTGTATTAGGGAATTTTGTTAAATAAGTAGATTTTTGCTGTTCTTGTCACACAAAAAAAGTAACTATGTGAAATGATGATATGTTTGCTTCACTCTGGTAACCATTTTACAATCTATTTGTATCCCATAGCATCATGTTGTAAACCTAAAAATACACAATAAAATTTATTTTATTTTATTTATTTTTTTTGTCTTTTGTCTTTTTTCCGTGTCCGGCAACAGATCGCAACCCTCAGTGTTGCCCCTGTACCGGACCGGGGACCGGCAACGGGATTGCAACCCTCGGTGCTGCTCCCGTGCCTCGCTCAGCCAGTGAGCGGAAACCGGTCTGTATGTGGGATCCGAATCCTCGGGCGGGAGCGCCGCCGCGCTTCTCAAGTAAAAAAGAATAGATGGTATTAAAAAAAAAAAATCCTTTAACCTCTAGTCCTAGTTTTTTCCAGAAACAGCCAGGTTACCAGATACTTATCTTCCAAAGAAATCCAGAGTCTTTTAAATAAAAGCATTTGTTTCACTTTCCTTGAACTAATGAAATTGCTGCTCCCTTGCCACAAGCACACCCTGGTGGCAGTGGTCACATCCCCTGCTGGGAGACATGGGGGAACTGGACACTCCACACCCCCCATTGTCATTTTAGGTTTGTGGCATTTGTATTCTGATTTGTAGCCAGAGCTCCCACCATTCAGTCTTAGTTCTTGCAAGTTTGTGGGTTTGATGCCTGACTACCTTCTTGTGAGTTCTGTCTTGGCTGGCTGGGTTTTATCACCAAGTCTTATTTTTCTGGAAGCTCTTTGTTCCCTAAGTTCTTGCATCCATGTGAACATTTGTCTGTTCTCTTATCTTTATGAAGGAGAACTTGGCTGATTGTAATGCAGTTGGGTCCAAAATTTTCAGACATTGCTCTGCTGTTTGCTGACACTGAGTGTGTACAGATTTGTGCTACTTGAGTTATGAGAGAAAGCTGTCTCACCACATGTGTTAGTTTTTTAATCTCTGGGCTTGAGGAGATAAGTTTTTTGTTAAATACATATTAGCCTTTGAAGTTTGGATATAGTTACTGGCAATTCATTGAAACTAAGAAAATTGATTCTAAGGTTTTGAAAGTCTTTAATCTGTACTTCTTAAGAACCAAGTAATGAACCAAAATGATCGGTTTACCTAGTAACTAAGCTCAGTATATGTTGATTTTTCTTAGTATGGTTCTGTCTGAGACTGGGAAATTTTGACATTCAGTAATATCTGTGATATCTAGCATGCTCACCAATTTTTTGGTGGTACTGGTGAATCATAATTTAAAATGAGAAAGTTCCACAAGGAATTCTCTTTAGTAAAATTTAGTTGACTGCCTTTAGATGTCTTAGACATAGTCAATTACTTTTATAGAGCAGATGTGAAAGTATTAATTACTGATATTTTTCTGTGGATGGGGTTTAGTAGCCAGCTATTTATAGTAGGCACTAACTGAGAATACAAAATAATTTATCAAATTTATATATTCTAGAACAGTTCCTGAAGACTAAAGCAATTACTTAGGGTAGTTAAACTTAGTGCCATGGCACTTCTGCCATGGATTGAGTGGGCACAATACACGGTAATGCAGAGCTGGCTGGAACGTGTTGCCTCATTGACAACTGTAGTGAAAGTGCCTGCTTCTCCTTGTGGCTCTCATGCTCTGTGCTGGTCCAGCCCTTGAGGCACACATTCCTGTTCCCATCACAGATTGCTGTTCCCATCGACTCGCCCCAGGTCATGCAGCTGGAAGCTTTCAGAACTGGGCTTAGAATACTCACATCCTGATTCCAAAACCATAACCTCTGGATGGCAGTAAAACTTGTTTTATTTTCTGCTTTTAGCCGCACACCTCACCCATCCCTTCAGGCTCAGGGGCATGGTTATGTACCTGGCTCGTAGGCTCACATCCTGACCGGGACAAGTGACATCACCTCTTTATGCTTTAGTCTCTCCATCTGTTACAGGGTTGCTCTTAGTACCTGGCTCATGATACTTCGGTGGGGAGCACGTTTTGTACCCTCTGCCACAACTAGCCAAGAGGGAGGAAGGGATCCCTGCCCCCTGTAGACTGCCACACTCAGAAGCTGGTCCTGCTGTGGAAGTAGGCCCTCGCATGTTCCGGCCACCGGCCCCCCTGCCCCTCCTCCTGTCAGTTGTAAAGATCCTATTATTTTTAACCTTTGCACTATGTGTTATGATGAGGCCCGTGGAAAAGGAGTATGACCCCAGCTGTGTGTGCGAGTGTTGAGTAGCTCCTTGCTCAGTGACCCCACACCGCCACTTTTGCTAACACTGTGTCCTCCTCCTTCTGCAGAGGCACCTCCTCAAATGACTGTTTCATTTAGGAAGCACCATCTTGCCTTTATCTTACATTTGCTTAACGATGGAATTCTAGACTCAAGCTCTTTTATCCATAAAATTCGGATCTGGTTTTGTGTTGGGGAGCTCTTGGTGGTGACCAGTATGTTTGAGCGTGGCCTCAGGACTTGATCAGGCTAGTGTTCTTTTGGCTTTGCTTCTCAGATTTTTTTAAATTGACTTTTTCCTGTTTGCTGTATTCTTTGCCTTTTGAATTCCTACTAGACAGCTTTTCTCATGTTTTATGTTTTCTTTGTGCTGGCTCTTTTAAGACCCTTCCTGTGTTGTGTCTTCTGACAGTGCTTTGGCCTTCAGCCCTGTCAGCTGTATTGGCTGCCCATCCATTGAGCGTGTGACCTCACTGTCAGATGCTGATATCCAAGGACGGTCGTATGCTCTTTGTGCTCCTCTTTCTTCACAGCTTATTGTAATTTTACAGAAATAACAGCCTCAATCTCTGAGGCTACCACAACTTAAAAATTTTGCTGCTTTTCCTCTGGGGGTTATCAACTGATTATTATTATTTTTTTTATGTTTGTTCCTTCTATTATTATTATTATTATTATTATTATTATTATTATTATTATTATTATTATTATTATTATTATTATTATTATTATTATTATTATTATTATTATTATTATTATTATTATTATTATTATTATTATTATTATTATTATTATTATTATTATTATTATTATTATTATTATTATTATTATTATTATTATTATTATTATTATTATTATTATTATTATTATTATTATTATTATTATTATTATTATTATTATTATTATTATTATTATTATTATTATTATTATTATTATTATTATTATTATTATTATTATTATTATTATTATTATTATTATTATTATTATTATTATTATTATTATTATTATTATTATTATTATTATTATTATTATTATTATTATTATTAACCAGTGAGTGCACCGGCCATCCCTATATAGGATCCGAACCCGCGGCGGGAGCTCTGCTGCGCTCCCAGTGCCACACTCTCCCAATTGCGCCACGGGCTTGGCCCTTGTTTTTTTTTTTTTTTTTTTTTTTTTTTTTTTTTTTTT
>NW_007727528.1:243368-245489 GCF_000696425.1 Galeopterus variegatus
TGAGCGGGAACCGGTCCGTATGTGGGATCCGAACCCTCGGGCGGGAGTGCCGCCGCGCTTCCCAAGCGGCGCACTATCCAGTGCGCCACCGGGCCGGCCCCTTTGTTTTTTGTTTTTAATGAATAGTTTTATGTCTACAGAAAAATTGGTTGGAGAAGTACAAAGAGTTCCCCATGTGCATGCGGGCCACCCCTTGTTGCTATAAAAGCCAGTGGTTTACCTCACGGTTCATTCTTAGTGTTGTGCCTCCTCTGGGTTTTGACAAGTGTGTAATGACGTGTGTCCACTATTACAGTGTCATGCAGGTTACTTCCACTGCCCAAAAAATGCCCTGTGCTCTCCTTGTTTGCACCCTCTCCCTCGAGTGACTGTTTCACTGTCTCTGTAGTTCTGTGTCTCCAGAATGTCACAGAATGGGAGTCGTACAGTGTGCGGCCTTTTCAGACAGCCTCTTTCACTTACTAATATGCATTTAAGGTTCCTCCACATCTTTTCATGGCTTAATAATTCATTTCTTTTTAGCACTGAGTAATATTACATTGACCGGATATACCACAGTGTGCTTATCCACTCACTCACTTATTAAAGGACATCTTGGTTGCTTCCGAGTTTTGGCAATTACAAATACATCAATTTATTTTTAAACAGTAGCCTGTAATTATACATAGATTGTTAGATTGGGAATTTATTTGTTTATTAATTTAATTTATTTATTTGGAGGCTGGCCGGTACAGGGGGGCAGTGAATTTAGAAGTTACATTCATACTCATTTTTCTGATATATTGACCTCAGCTACTAGCTGCAAATGAGTGGTGGATCTGAGCAGCTCCTGGGCCTTGGCCTGTCACTGTTCTTTGAGCAGGTACAGAAATAGTTGAGAGACATTTGAGGTCCCCCTTTTAGGAGCACCACTGTGGAACTTCACCCTAAGTATTTCCTGGAAAGGCAGTTTATTATTTTTTGCTAATTTTAAGAAGTGGAAAAGTTAATCTAGTCACAATTTTATTTTGTTTATTTTACTTTTTTGGCAGCTGGGACGGCATGGGGATCCAAACCCCTGACCTTGGTGTTACAACACCGTGCTCTAACCATCTGAACTAACTGGCCAGCTCCTGCTAGTCACAGTTTTAGACAGTGTGCCCTTTTTTGTTGCTGAGGGCACACCAGATTCTCCACATTTATTCTTGTTTAAGTGGAGGGTTGGTAGGCAGACACGTCTTAGAGTGGTCAATTCCTGTTTTGGTCCTGATCCTGCTTCTAATCATCAGTGTAAACTTTTATGGCTCATTTTGCGCATCTGGGCTCTTGTGTCATCTGCTGTAAGGTGAGAGAATTGAGCTAGACCATACCTGAAGTCTCTTCTTCCTCCAGTATTGGATCATTTCTAGTTATTTTGGGTCTGGCCTTTGTGGCTGGTGGCAATGTGCTCTGTTGTATTTAGTTGAAATCTATTTTGATGCTGTAGGCCAACTAAGCAAATTTCAGTTGATTCCGTAATTAGCTGTTTTTAATTGAGATCATTGTGGATTCACATGCAGGTAAGAAATAATGCAGATATACTTTGCCTAGTTTTCCACAATGGTAATATCTTGCAAATCTATAGTTTAGTATCACAACCTGGATACTGATGTTGATACAGTCCACCAATCTTATTCGGGTTTCCTCTTTTTGTTCTCATTTGTATGTGTATGTGTGTGTGCACACATGTACACACTCTTGTATTAATTTCTGTACAGTTTGATCACCTGTGTACCCACCATTGCAGTTTGTGTACCCACCATTGCAGTCAAGATGCTGAATGGTTCTGACAACACAGGGACCCCTCCCTAACCCCTGGCAACCACCAGTCTGCCTGCCATTTCTAAAATTTTGTCATTTCAAAAAATGTTCTGTAGGGCCGGCCTTGTGGCGCACTGCGCTAATGCGCCACTTGGGAATCGCGGCAGCGCTCCCGCCGAGGGTTCGGATCCCACATACAGACCGGTTCCCACTCACTGGCTGAACGAGGCACGGGGGGCAACACCGAGGGTTGCGATCCCGTTGCCGGACACGGAAAAAAGACAAAAAATAAATAAATAATAATACCGGTGGAAAAAAAAAAAAAAAAAAAAAAAATTTTTT
>NW_007727528.1:245550-253954 GCF_000696425.1 Galeopterus variegatus
AAGATACTGAATGGTTCTGACAACACAGGGACCCCTCCCTAACCCCTGGCAACCACCAGTCTGCCTGCCATTTCTAAAATTTTGTCATTTCAAAAAATGTTCTGTAAATGCAGTCATACAGTATGTAATCTTTTGGGATTGGCTTTTTTCTGCTCAGCATAATTCCCTGGGATTTGTCCAAGTTGTTATGTGCATCAGTCGTTTTTGTTTTGTTCTGTTTTGTTTGCTCAATAGTGTTTCTTTAACCATTCATCTGTTGAAAGACATTGAGCTGATTTCCGGTTTGGGCTGTTACACATAAAGCTACTATGAACATTCATGTACAGGTTTTTGTATGGACAACTGTTTTCCTCTCTCTAGGATCAATACCTAGGAGTGCAGCTACTGGGTCCTGTGGCTAATGTGTGGCTAATTAGTGTGGCCATACAGGTTTCCTAAGTTTCCTGGGTCTCTATAATCCATCCCTCCCTCCACCCCTAGCCTCAGGCAGCCACAGACCTGCCTTCTGTCACTGTAGATTAGTTTGTATTTGCAGGGTTTAAATCTCGTCTCTTTCACTCAGCAAAATGCTTTTAAGATTTGTCTACATTGTTACGTACATCAGTAGTTCATTCCCTTTTATGGCTGAGTTGTGTTCCATAGTTTGGATATTACTCATTTTGTTTATCCATTCACCTGTTTATACATTTCCAAATTTTGGCTATTACAAATAAAGCTGCTGTGAACATGTTTGTATAAGTCTTTGTGTGGATGTGTGTTTTCATTTCTTGTAGGTAAATACCTTATGCAGCAGTGGAATTGTTTGGTCATATGGTAAGTGTCTGTTTAACTTTTTAAGGTACTGTCAATCTGTTTTCTAAAGTGCTTCTACCATTTTACGTTTCCAACAACATGCGTGGAAGTCCCTGTTTCACATCCTTACCAAACTTGATATAGTTTTTTTTTTTTGGCAGCTGGCTGGTATGGGGATCTGAACCCTTGAGTAGTTCATCTTTTTTTTTTTTTTTTTTTTTTCGAAAAGATGACCAGTAAGGGGATCTTAACCCTTGACTTGGTGTTGTCAGCACCATGCTCAGCCAGTGAGTGAACCGGCCATCCCTATATGGGATCCGAACCCGTGGCCTTGGTGTTATCAGCACCACACTCTCCCGAGTGAGCCACGGGCCGGCCCGAGTAGTTCATCTTTTTAATATAAGCCCTTCTGATGGATGTGTTGTAGTATGTGGTGATTTTATTTTGCATTTCTAAGTGACTGATGATGTTGAATATCTTTTCAAGTACTGTTGACCATCTGTATATCTTTTTTGAAAAACTGAGTTTTTAAAAAGTCTTAATGATTGATTTGTATAAGAGAACACCCCACTCTCAATATTGGACAGGTCAAGATCACATGTTAGATTACAAAGCAAGTCTCAACAAATTCAAAAAAATTGGAATTATTCCATGTATTTTTTCAGATCATAAGGGAGTAAAATTAGAAATCAATAACAAACAAAACTCTGGAAACTATACAAACACATGGAAATTAAACAGCATTAACTTAATGACATATGAATCCAAGAAGAAATTAAAGAGGAAATAAAAAAATGTCTTGAAACTAATGAAAATAATGATATATCATACCAAAACCTATGGGATACTGCAAAAGCAGTACTAAGGGGGAAATTTATCTCATTAAACACTTACTTTAGAAGAATGGAAAAATGGCAAATAAACAACCTAACACTTCACCTTAAAGAACTAGAAAAACAAGAACAATCCAAACCCAAAGTTAGTAGATGGAAAGAAATAATTAAGATCAGAGCAGAACTAAATGAAATAGAAACCCGAAAAATGGTACAAAAGATCAATGAAACAAAAAGTTGGTTTTTTGAAAAGATAAATAAAATTGACAAACCTTTAGCAAGACTAAGAAGAGAGAAGACCTAAATAACAAAAATTAGAAATGAAAAAGGTGATATTACAACTGATACCTCAGAAATACAAGGAATCATTAGAGACTACTATAAACAACTACACGTCAACAAATTTGAAAATCTGGAGGAAACGGATAAATTTCTGGACACATACAAACTACCAAAACTGAGCCAAGGAGATATAGAAAATCTGAACAGACCAATAGCAATAAAAGAGATTAGTTGTCATCAGAAGGCTCCCAACAAAGAGAAGCCCAGGACCGGGCAGGTTCACTGCAGAGTTCTACCAAACCTTCAAAGAGGAATTGATACCAGTTCTCTACAAACTATTCCAAAAGATTGATACAGAAGCCATTCTCCCAAACTCATTCTATGAGGCAAACATCACCCTGATACCAAACCAGACAAAGATACATCAAAAATAGAAAACTACAGGCCAATATCCTTGATGAATATAGATGCAGAAATCCTTGATACAATACTAGCTAACAGAATACAGCAACACATACACAGAATTATACACCATGATCAAGTGGGATTTATCCCAGGGATGCAAGGTTGTTTCAACATACGCAAATCAATAAATGTGATATACCACATCAGTAAAAGCAAAGACAAAAACCATATGATCATCTCTATAGATGCTGAAAAAGCATTTGACAAAATTCAGCATTTGTTCATGATAAAGACTTTCTATAAGTTAGGTATAGATGGAAAGTATCTCAACACAATTAAAGCCATATATGATAAGCCCACTGCCAATGTCATCCTGAATGGGGTTAAGAACAGGAACTAGGCAAGGATGCCCACTCTCCCCACTCCTGTTCAACACACTGTTGGTATTATTAGCCAGAGCAATCAGAGAAGAGAAAGAAATAAAGGGCATCCACCCTGGAAAAGATGAAGTCAAACTGTTCCTGTTTGTGGATGATATGGTCCTATATATTGAACAGCCTAAAACCTCTATAAAAAAAACTTGGAGTTGATAAATGATTTCAACAAAGTTGCGGGATAGAAAATCAACACACAAAAATCAGTAGCATTTCTATACTCCAACAGTGAACATGCAGAAAAAGAAATCAAGAAAGCTAGCCCATTTATAATAGCCACCAAAAAAAATAAAATACTTAGGAATAAAGTTAAACAAGGATGTGAAAAATCTCCACAAAGAAAACTACAAACCACTGTTGAGAGAAATTAAAGAGGACACACAAAGATGGAAACATATCCCATGCTTTTGGATCAGAAGAATTAACATTGTGGAAATGTCCATATTACCCAAAGTGATCTACACATTCAATGCAATATCCATCAAAATTCCAATGACATTTTTCTCAGAAATGGAAGAAACTATCCAGACATTTATTTATTTTTATTTATTTATTTATTAATTTATTTTTAAAAGATGACCGGTAAGGGGATCTTAACCCTTGACTTGGTGTTGTCAACACCACGCTCACCCTCTGAGCAAACCGGCCATCCCTATATGGGATCTGAACCCGTGGCCTTGGTGTTATCAGCACCGCACTCTCCCGAGTGAGCCACAGGCTGGCCCCCTATCCAGACATTTATATGGAATAACAAAAGACCACGCATAGCCAAAGCAATCCAGAGCAAAAAAGAAATAAAGCTGGAGGCATAATACTAACTGACTTTAAACTATACTACAAAGCCATAATAACCAAAACAGCATGGTACTGGCATAAAAACAGACACATGGATCAGTGAAATAGAAGAGAGAATCCAGAAATCAATGCACACATATAGCCATCTGATCTTTGACAGAGGCACCAAGTCTACACATGAGAAGAGATTGCCTCTTCAGCAAATGGTGCTGGGAAAAATGGATATTCATATGTAGGATAATGAAACTAGACCTGTACCTCTCACCATATACCAAAATCAACTCAAAATGGATTAAAGAATTAAATGTACATCCTGAAACAATAAAACTCCTTGAAGAAAACATAGGGGAAATGCTCCAGGAAGTACTAGTGGGTACAGACTTCATGAATATGACCCCAAAAGCACAGGCAACCAAAGGAAAAATAAACAAATGGGATTATATCAAACTAAAAAGCTTCTGCACAGCAAAAGAAACAATCAACAGAGTGAAAAAACAACAGAGTGAAAAGACAACAGACTGGGAGAAAATATTTGCAAAATATACATCTGACAAAGGATTAATATCCAGAATATATAAGGAACTCAAACAACTTTACAAGAAAAAAACAAGCAACCCAATTAAAAAATGGAAGGATTAATATCCAGAATATACAAGGAACTCAAACATCTTAACAGCAAAAAACCAAATAACCCAATTAAAAAATGGGCAAAGGAGCTAAATAGGCATTTCTCAAAGGAAGATATATGAATGGCCAACAGACACATGAAAAATTGCTCAACTTCACTTGGCATTAAGGAAATGCAAATCAAGACCACTTTGAGATACCATCTCACTCCAGTTAGGAAGGCTAATATCCAAAAGACTGAGAATGATACATGCTGGTGAGGTTGCAGAGAAAAAGGAACTCTAATACACTGTTAGTGTGACTGCAAAATGGTGCAGCCTTTATGGAAAATGGTATGGAGGTTCCTCAAACAATTACAGATAGATCTACCATATGACCCAGCTATTCTGCTGCTGAGAATATACCCAGAGGACTGGAAATCATCATGCCAAAGGTAGTGTAGGTCTCGAATTTTTTTGTTATTCCTCTTGATGCTGCTGTAAATGATACTTACGTATAATAAAACTTTCTAATTGGTTGCTACTCTCAAATAAAAATACAATTGATTGTTTTAAATATTTAAATATTAAACTTGTATCCTGTGGCTTTGTTTAATTCATTTACTAGTTTTGTTTTGTAGATTCCTTAGGATTTTCTTTGTAAACAACGGTCATCTGCAAGTCATCAGAAAGGGACAGTTTTTTGTCTTACTTTCTGACCTTCAGGCTTTTTATTTTTTGTTTTTTCCTTTTTTATGTGTGTGTGTGTGTGTGTCCGGCAATGGATCGCAACCCTCAGTGTCGCACCCGTACCGGACTGGACCGGCAACGGGATTGCAACCCTCGGTGCTGCGCCCGCACCTCGCTCAGCCAGTGAGCGGGAACCGGTCTGTATGTGAGATCCGAACCCTCAGCGGGAGCGCCGCCACGCTCCCAAGCGGCACACTGTAGCAGTGCGCCACTGGGCTGGCCCTTGTTTTTTCCTTATAGCAGTGTTTAGGAACCCTAGAACAGTGATGAGCAGGTATCACAGTCATGTTCATGTTCTTAAGAGAAAGGCACTTAAGTATCTCACCACTAAGCATGGCATTAGCTGTAGGTTTTTTTGTAGATGTCCTTTATCAGACTGAGGAAGTTTCCTTTGATTCCCAATTTGCTGAGAATTTTTAAAATCATGAATTGGTACTGAATTTTATCAAATGCTTTTATGAATCTATTGAGATGATCATATGGTTGATCTCATTTATTCTGTTAATATAGTGAATCATGTTGATTTATTTTGAAATGTTAAATCAAGCTTGCAACCCCGGAATAATTGCTTGATCATGATTTATGTAACTTTTTCTATATTGTTATGTTCAGTTTAGTAATATTTTGTTAAGGATTTTTGCATCTGTTTTTTATCAGGGATTTTTTTGGTAATGTGTCAGGTATTAGTATCAGGATTATGCTGGCCTCTAAAACTAAGTTGAGAAAAGTTTCTTCCGCCTCTGTTTTTGAAAGAGTTTATCTAGGATTGATTTCATTCCTTTGATATTTGGTAGAAAAACCATCTGGGCCTGGAATTTTCTTTGCCAGAAGGATTTTTATTACAAATTCAATTTTATTAACAGATATAAGGCTATTCAGATATTGTTTCATCTTATGTCAATTTTGTGGTTTTTTTTCTTTTTTTCAATTTTGGTAAGTTGTGTTTTTCAAGATATTTGTCCATTTCATCTAACTTTTCTAATTTCTTGGCATGAAGTTGTTCATGATATTCTCTTACTATCTTTTTTGTGCCTGTGGGAACTGTAGTGATGAACCCTCTTTCCCCTTGTTGCTGATTTCTATACCCTTTTTCTTGGTCAACCTGGCTAGTTGTTCATCAATTTTTTGTTTGATTGTTTTCAAAGAACCAACTTTTGGCCTTGTTGAATTTCTTTTGTTTGTTTTTATTTCATTGATTTCGCTATTATTTCTATCCTTGCATTTCTTTGGGGTTTATCTTGCTAATTTTTAGCTTCATGAGGGTAGAACCTTAAGTCTTGGTTAATATGTTGTATTAGCATTTTCCATAGAAACAGAGCCACTCTCTTTCCATCTCTCTCCCCACTTCTGTGTGTGTGTTGAGTATTCCTTATCTGAAATGCTTGGTGTCTAGCTCTTTTACCTGCCCGTAATCCTGCCAGCTGGGCCAATTGTTGAGCTAGGGCTGGGTCTGGAGCTCACAGACCCCTCAAGCCTGTTCACTGACTGGGTCATAAATCCTTCACATGCTAGGCTGGGTCCCATACCCCTCACATGCAAGTCTATGAGCTAGGTAGCCAGCCAAAAGGTCCTTGGAGGCATAGGTTCAAGAGCATGGCTGCATGGGGCAGATGTCTGAGGAAGTAGACACCAGCCAAGGTAGTGGCCGCCCATGTGCACTAACTCAACCCACACACAACTTATTTACAAAGAATGTGCTGCACTACTCCCAACTGGACCCAAGGTGAGGGGCCCTGGTTAAACTATTCTGTTTTCCCAACACTTCAGATAAAAAGTGTTTCAGATTTTGGGATATTTGCAGAATACAGTACTCCCCCCTTATCTGTGGTTTCAGTTACCCATGGTCATCCCCATTTTGAAAATACCAAATGGATAATTCCAGAAGCAGACAAATCGGTGAGTTTTAAATTGTGCATGGTCCTGAATAGTGTGATGAAATCTGGAGCTCACCTGCCCCATCCTGCCTGCTGTATTCACATAGCGCTTGTATTCAAGTAACCCTTATTTTACTTAATAATGGCCCCAAAGTGCAAGAATACTGTGCCTAATTTCAAATTCAAGTTTCATAGGTATGTATTATACGAAAAAACATAGTACTGTAACTGTAGGGTTCAGCACTATCCAGTTTCAGGCATCCACTGGGAGTCTTGGAAGGTATCGCCCATGGGTAAGGGGGGACTGCTATACATAACAGTTGAGAATCCCTAATCCAGAAATCCAAAATGCTCCAATGAGCATTTCCTTTGAGCTCAAAAAGTTTCGGATTTTTGGAGCACTTCAGATTTTGGATTTTTGGATGCTTAACCTGTATCTATCTACCTATCTATCTGTGTAAAATTTTCTATGAGGAATTGGCTCATATGATTATGGACACTGAAGAATCTGCCATCTGCCAACTGGAGACCAAGGAAAGCAGGTGGTGTAATTGTAGACCAGGGAAGCTGATGACGTGAATCCCAGTCCAAGGGCTGGAGAAGACTGATGTCCCAGGTCAGGCAGACAGGAGGGCATATTCTCCCGTCCCCTGCCTTTCTCTTCTGTTCAGGATCCCCATGGATTGGATGATACGCACCCACGTTGGGGAGAGCCATCTACTTTACTGAGTACACTGATTCAAATGCTAATTTCATCTAGAATCGCCTTCACAGACACATCAGAAGTAATGTTTAATCTGGGCACCCCAGGCACAGTCAAGTTGACCCATGAAATTAACTATCATCAGGCCGGCCTGTGGCTCACTCAGGAGAGTGCGGTGCTGATAACACCAAGGCCTCGGGTTCGGATCCCATATAGGGATGGCCAGTTCGCTCACTGGGAGAGCGTGGTGCTGACAACACCAAGTCAAGGGTTAAGATCCCCTTACCGGTCATCTTTAAAAAAAAAAAAAAAAGAAAGAAATTAACTATCATATATGTTGTATTTTATTATTTATGTCAAAATACTTTTCAGTTTCCTCTGTGGTTTATTTTTTGAGCTATATGTTATTTAGAAGTATGTTGTTTAATATCAAATATTTGAGGATTTCCTGGAGATCTTGCTCTTGGGTTTCTAATTTAATTCTGTTAAGGTCAGGGAACATACTGTGTGTGATTTCAGTTCATTTAAATTTACTGAAACCTGGCCGGCCCGTGGCTCACTTGGGAGAGTGTGGTGCTGATAAAAAGAGCGTGGTGCTGACAACACCAAGTCAAGGGTTAAGATCCCCTTACCGGTCATCTTTAAAAAAAAAAAAAAAAGAAAGAAATTAACTATCATATATGTTGTATTTTATTATTTATGTCAAAATACTTTTCAGTTTCCTCTGTGGTTTATTTTTTGAGCTATATGTTATTTAGAAGTATGTGGTTTAATATCAAATATTTGAGGATTTCCTGGAGATCTTGCTCTTGGGTTTCTAATTTAATTCTGTTAAGGTCAGGGAACATACTGTGTGTGATTTCAGTTCATTTAAATTTACTGAAACCTGGCCGGCCCGTGGCTCACTTGGGAGAGTGTGGTGCTGATAAAA
>NW_007727528.1:254112-291728 GCF_000696425.1 Galeopterus variegatus
TTAAGATCCCCTTACCGGTCATCTTTTAAAAAAAAAAAAAGATAAAAATATGTACCAGCCAGCTACCAAAAGAAAAAGATAAAAATAAAAATATAAACATTTCTCAACATAAGCTCCATTAAGTTCAAGTCACTTTTGTAAGTGATGTTACCAGTCCATCCCTAAAGAACTGATGGTCCTGGGAATTTAACCACATCAACACAGTCTTCTTTACATTATTAACTGAAGAAAAATGGCTGCCCTTTAAAGATTTTTTTAAGATTAGGAAACAAAAAGAATTCAAAAGGAGCCACATCAGGACTGTAAGGTGGATGCCTAATAATTTCCCATAGAAACTCACGAAATTGCCATTTGATGAGAGGAATGAACAGGAATATTGTCATGATGGAGAAGGACTCTCTGGTGAAGTTTTCCTGGGCGTTTTCTGCTAAAGTTTTGGCTCACTTTCTCAAAACACTCTCATCATAAGCAGATGTTATTTTTGGCCCTTCAGAGAGTCAACAAGCAAAATGCCTTGAGCATCCAAAAAAAACAAAAACAAAAAAAAACCCTGTCGCCAGGACCTTTGCTCTCAACAGGTCCATTTTTGCTGTGGCTGGACAACTTCCACCTCTTGGTTTAGCCATGGCTGTGATTGTGCTTTGTCTTCAGGATTGTACTGGTAAAGCCATGTTTCATCTCCTGTCACAGTTCTTTGAAGAAATGCTTCAGGATTTTGATCCCACTTGTTTAAAGTTTCCATGGAAAGCTCTGCTCTTAGAGCTGGCCCATGACTCACTCGGGAGAGTGCGGTGCTGATAACACCAAGGCCGCGGGTTCGGATCCTATATAGGGATGGCCGGTTCGCTCACTGGCTGAGCATGGTGCTGACAACACCAAGTCAAGGGTAAAGATCCCCTTACCGGTCACCTTTAAAAAGAAAAAAGCTCTGCTCTTGTCTGCAGCTGATCTTGAGCACAACAGTTTTGGCACTCATCTAGTGGGAACTGTGCTCAACTGTAATTTTCCAGTCAGAATTGTGTGAGCTGAGCCAGTTGAGATGTTTGTGGTGTTGGCTCTTGTTTCTGCTGTTAATTGTTGGTCCTCTTTGATTAGGGCATGAACAAGATTAATTTTTTCCTTTCAAATTGATGTGGACGTCTGCCTCTGCAGGCTTCATCTTCAACATCGTCTTGTCCCTTCTTAGAACGAGTTGTAAACTGCTAATTTCTTTGGGGCATTGTCCCCATATACTTTTCGTAAAGCATCAGTGATTTCACCATTCTTCCACCCTTGCTTCACTGTGGATTTGATGTTTATTCTTGCTTCAATTTTAGCAGAATTCATGTTGCTCTAATAGGGACTCTTTTCAAACTGATTTCTTATCCTCCTTAGTGCCTCAAACTAGATCCTGTTCACACACATTATAATAAGTTAGTAAGAGTTTATTTTGGTGCAGAAAATTTTTGCAATCCATGTTTAGCTTTTTTATAATATACATTTTCCATGAACTTTTTGAAGACTCTTTGTATAAACCTCAGGAGAGACAGCGTTTTGATATTTTGCTTTAAATGTAGTCTTATGGAACAAAGTCCATCAGCTTTGCACTTGGAATTTTCATCTAAACTTTTTGATATTTTCTTTTTCTTTTTTCTTGTAGATTAGCCTAACATGGCAGACCAGAGACAGCGCTCACTCTCTACCTCTGGGGAATCACTGTACCATGTGCTTGGGCTGGACAAAAATGCAACCTCAGATGACATTAAGAAGTCCTATCGGTAAGAAGCAAAGCGTGGGCCCCCATGTTCCCCTAGAAGGACACACAAGTTCTCATGTGGTTTAATGTGCATTTTACCAACAACCATTGTACATATATATATTTTTTTTCCTTTTTTTTTGTCTTTTTTCGTGACCGGCAACGGATCGCAACCCTCTGTGTCGCGCCCGTACTGGACCGGGACTGGCAACGGGATCGCAACCCTCGGTGTTTTTTTTTCCTTTTTTTTTTGTCTTTTTTCGTGACCGGCAACGGATTGCAACCCTCTGTGTCGCGCCCGTACTGGACCGGGACTGGCAACGGGATCGCAACCCTCGGTGTTGCGCCCGCATCTCGCTCAGCCAGTGAGCCGCCGGTCTGTATGAGGGATCTGAACCCTCGGCGGGAGCGCCGCTGCGCTCCCAAGCGGCGCACTGTAGCAGTGCGCCACTGGGCTGGCCCCATTGTACATATTTTTTCCTGGCAGACTCGGTATTCATTGGCAAAGAGTTCTGTTACATCTTTGTGTAGTGTGCTCCTTACACACAGTCCACAGTTGCACAGGGAATCGGGATCTGAAACTATCAAGAGACCTCACAGGTACAGGCAGAGCTTTGGAATGACTTACTTGTTTTAACACTGTGATGACAGTGTTTCATCACCCTTGGTGGCCTTCCGATTGACGTGAAGAACTTAACTCTTCTAACAGAGAGACATCATCATTAATGCAGACACTTCAGATAGTCTTCCTTTTGTGTTCTCAGTATTGCATAATTTATTAAACACATATTAAAATGCTGTTATTACACCCCTCTATGCTTTTCACTTTGATAAGTATGCAGTTAGCCGGCTGGGACGCTAGGGGTCGGTAGTAGGGTTTTCCTTGATGCTGTTGAAAGTTAGCAGGAGTGACCGTCCAGGCTGTGCCCAGGCCCTCACTCACCTTGGGTCTCCCTCCTCTGTGGATGGACCAGGGTGGGAAGGTTTGTCCTGAAATAATTGCAGAGATTTCTTTTGACCTTGACATTCTAGAACTCTGGAAAATCAGAAAGTGAAATGGTAATGGGTAATCATTTCTTCCACTGGACCCTCTGATGGATGGTCTGGTAGATGATCATGAAACGTGAGATCAAGATAGAACCAGGAAATGGTTGTGGTTTGCAGGAAACTTGCCTTGAAATATCACCCAGATAAGAACCCCGATAACCCAGAGGCTGCAGACAAGTTTAAGGAGATCAACAACGCCCATGCCATCTTGACGGACGCCACAAAAAGAAACATCTACGACAAGTACGGCTCGCTGGGGCTCTATGTGGCTGAGCAGTTCGGGGAGGAGAACGTGAACACCTACTTCGTGCTGTCCAGTTGGTGGGCAAAGGTAAGGAGAGCAGGTGGTGAGCTGCCAAAGCTCTGAAGGCACTGGGGCATCCCATATCCAGCAGGGTTTCAGACATTAGAGAATCAGTGCATTTGATTCAAATACCATACACTCTTGAGGAGTGGTTTCTGGGCATGTGGCAGTCTTTCCTCCAGCCTGTGTGCTGGGCCGAGGTCTGTAGCTGGCTCAGTGGCCTGCCTGTGAAAAGCCCAGATGCACAGACTCAAAGAGCAAGGTCTCTGCTAAACAAGTTGTGTCACAAAATCGTCTTTTGTGAAAGAGTCTAAGTTCTTTTTTTTTTTTTTTTTTTGTCTTTTTTCGTGACCGGTAAGGGGATCACAACCCCTGGTGTGGTGTCACCCGCACCGCACTCAGCCAGTGAGCGCACCGGCCAGTCCTATATAGGATCCGAACCCGTGGCGGGAGCGTCACTGCGCTCCCAGCGCCGCACTCTCCCGAGTGCGTCACAGGGCTGGCCCGAAAGAGTCTAAGTTCTTAAAAGGATAGAGGTAGTAGGAAATAGGCCTTTTTATCATGTTGTAGATAGGTTTATTATTATTATTATTAAGGAAGACTTATTTGAAATCTAACTTCAGAATCTTTGACTTATGTATTATTTATTTGTTTTATTTTTTTGTTAATGTTTCTTTATTTTCGTATTTTACTGCAAGTGTCTAATGTATATAAGGCCAAAGGGCATGAATTATTCAAAGGCCCTTTGCTGTAGCAAGCCCATCTTTTCATTTTTACTAGTCATCCTTCATTTCCATCTTTATAAATTACTTTTCTTTCTTTCTTTCTCTTTCTTTTTTTTTGGTTTTGGCTGCTGGCCAGTATATGAATTACTTTAAGCAACTGATCTTTCTGTCTCTTCTCTCTTCCCCTTTTGAGTTCTTCCTTTATATCTCCTCTTCTGGGCAAGTGTTCTTAGTGTGACGTGTGCCCTCTGCTCCATGTCCTCCCCCAGGCCCTGTTTGTCTTTTGCGGTCTCCTCACCTGCTGCTACTGCTGCTGCTGTCTGTGCTGCTGCTTCAACTGCTGCTGCGGGAAGTGCAAGCCCAAGGCGCCTGAGGGTGAGGAGACTGAGTTCTACGTGTCCCCCGAGGACCTGGAGGCACAGCTGCAGTCTGATGAGAGGGGTGAGTGCCTGTCCCAGGACCTGTGTGTGTGCGTGGGGTGGAGCCAGAACGGGCCCTGAATGGTGTCAACCTGTCTTGTCAAACAGGAGGGCACTGACACTGTGCCGCGAGTGTTTGTGGTGGCAGCTGGGACTATTGAGGTGTGAACGTGGACACTTGAGGTAAAGCAGGCGCAGAGAGCTGGCCCCGCCCGTGAACTGCGGTAGCTGTAGAACTGAGGGACCAAGAGGTGGGGAGGGCGGCAGGCAGATGGGGAGGGGCCAGGAGCCAAAGGCATGCGGTGACCTGGAGATCAGCAGTAGCCTCTCCCCTCCGAGCATTTGTCCAGGTGACCAAGAGTTGTTGCAGGAGGACCGTGTTGCCGGGCACACGGCAAGGATACTACCCCCATGCGACGAGGTGTGCGTGTTTGCTTTCCAGAGGCCACAGACACACCAGTCGTCATACAGCCTGCGTCTGCCACAGAGACCACCCAGCTCACAGCCGACTCTCACCCCAGCTACCACACCGATGGGTTCAATTAAGTTCAAGAGAAGCTGTGATCAAAGGCTAAATCAGCACCCGGCCACTTCAACCTTAGAATCATGAACTGTAGTCACAGAGATGGGGAGGCATCAGCCCACCTGCCGTGGCCATGTTGGGGGCCCTACCCCTCCTCTATGTCCGCCCGTCCATCGATCCTTGATACATGAAGTGCGTAGCATGCAGTATTTAAAGCAGTGTAGCTACGGTCTTCTTCTGTTTTTTTCCTTTTTTTATAGCATGTAGGGGTTTATGTTCCATGTCTGTGTTGTGGACGTGCCGCGGCATGGCCGCATTAACCGGATGGTGGAGCTGCCTCAGGGCTCTCAGTCTGGTTGGTCCAGTGAGGGTTGACTGCAGCCACCAGCTGCCGCCCGGCCAGGCGGGCTAGGCAAGATCGGGGCTGTCCCTTCCCTCCCTTTACCCTCGGGGGCCTGAGGCAGGTGCTGCATTGCAGAGCTGCACCACCATGTTGGCTGAGGTGTCTGGAGACGGGGTCTGGTCTGCTCTTTGTGCTCCCCAGCTTCCAGGCCGCAGGTAGGACTCTGATCTCATGTCCTCCTGGGCCCCACCAGCGTTATACTCATTTCCATGGTGTTCGTGTTGGGTACAGTTTGCACAGGATCTCTACACCTTGTTTACTTGGTCTCGTGGCAGGGTTTTTCCTGTTGGTAAATTTGTATTGGCAAGTGTAGGAGGATCACCTTCTGAGATTGAAACCACATTCTCTGCTCAGTGTTTCTCGCCTGGGTCACGTGGAGTGTAAGATTCCTGTCTTTGGAGGTGTGTCCCTTGCCATTGTGGGAGAGGCCATTTGTCTACGTTCCTGTACCTTTCCCAGGCTGCCAGCTGGATTGATGGGGCCACGGTTTCTCTTCTCCCCTTCCCCGGGTTATCCTACACCTCTCTTCAAGCACACCTGTCTTTTTTGTAATTCTTTTTGGACCTTTAAAAACCACAAATGGTAGCACCAGCCCAATTAGTCAGAGGGGCTGCAAGTCCAGCTTGTGGGTGGCGCGTGGCTGGCTGTGCCCCGGGAAGCACATGAGTGTGCACCCACACCTGGTACTGGACAGCCCCCAGAACCCTCTCCCTGTGCTGCTGGAGCTCCTTCTGCCCACTTTCCTCTACCTTTGCCCATCATCGATGATTCAGGCATAGCTAGAGACATTAGGTTCCTGAAGAAAGGATTGGCTGGACAAAGGTACTGTCTGGCCTCAGGAGGTTGGCTTCCAGAGAGGCCACAGTGATGCTCTCAGCTTGTCAGCCAGCACCTGGACCACAGAATCCCTTTGTGATCCATTGGACGTTAGTCTCTCTGTCTGTATCCCACATCTATGGGCGGTGCCCTGGGTGGGGGAGCTGAGGAAATGTGGGTGTGATGGCCAAGGGTTCAGAGCTGCCTCACACCCCCCGCACCTGCCCCTGGCCCAGTGGGTGCAGACTCTGGGACCTGGTTTCTCGGAACTTTCCCCAGTGGCGGCTGCTCAGCATCTTCTGAATTTCCAGTAGAGACGAGGAATGAGGAAGGGCAACGTGAGTACAGACCTGGATGTGCTTAGGAGAGTGATGCTAGTCATCAGGCTGCCCTGGGGCAGGTCCTGCATGGGCCCCAGCTGGCTGCCAACACTAGGGCCTGGGGCGGTTTTGTTTGTCCCATCTTTGTTTTTTGTTCATTAAAATGATCATGAAGATGCTAACAGCAAGGTCAAGGGTTTGGATCCCCGTACCAGCCAACCACACACACACACAAAAAAAAAAGATCATGAAGACATTCAGCAATAGGAGAGAGAATGTGCACTATGATATTAAATTAGAAATAACTTGTTAAAGGACCTCTCATGAAAGGATGAGAGATTCATTGTTTGAGCCAGCCTGGGACAAGGGAGGTGGGAAGATGGTAGGGTAGGGCTCTTCCATGCCAACCCAGCCCAGCAAGGATGAAGAACTCAGCCAAAGGTGCCACAGGCACCAGGCATGGCCGGCCGCTGCGATTTTTCTGGGGATAACTTAGGGGGTGAGTTGTTTTTCCCCAGTATGGCTGAGAACTAGGTTCAAGGCTTGGATCTGAGGTAGAAAGCCTCCCATCTGGGGGTCCGCTGTCAGGTCTGTGGGGGACAGTCCTGGCACGCAGCGCTGTGGCTGGGAGACTCCAATGCCCTTTCACTTGTGTTAGAGTGAGCCCCTTGCCAGGTGGCTTTTCAGTCACAGAATCTGACCACTTCTTAGAAACTTGAAGCTCCCCAGGATGGTGGTGTGGAATTGGGAAAAAGCAGCTGGTCTGGAAATGTGTTGGACCCAATTTCTTGTAGAATTTGTAGAAACTATATACATCATGACAATGACAGTTTTCAAGGTGGTGATGGTGATTGCCCAAGGTCCCCAGTACCCCACGACTCCCAGTCAGGGCCCAGAGCTCCTCCGCCGCCTGACCCGAGGTAAAACTCCCCCTTTGCGTCTCACCCTATTGGTTTCAAGGCCCTGTCTTGATTCAAGGAAAAAGATCTCTTGAGTTTTATTTCCCTTTTTTTGAGTGGACTATTTGCTTTCCTTTTAATAAGCAGAGCTGGTTAGTTCTGGGAGGCAGCCTGAGCCCCTTCCTGTCCAAGTGCTAAGGCAGGACGGCTCCCACATTCCCACAGCACCCCTGGTGGCAGTAACAGGAGCACCTCAGCCACTTACTCGGGGTGAGCCTGGTTGTCATCACAGAAAGTTCTGTCAAACGGCACTGCTGGTGTATCGCACAGGGCAGTGCTAGAGTTAGTGTGTGTCCAAGCCCCCTGCCCCATCCCATGAGGGGCACCCACTGCTCTAGGTGCAGGCCGCACTGACTGCTCCCAAGCTGAGGAAGTGTGAGAGACTTGCGGGGCCACTTCATGGAGGCTGCTGCGTGCTGACTTCTGTTTCCACTCGGTGATGTGGTCGTCTTGTCTCCCTTTTGGCTTCATTCTTTTTTTAAACTGCTTTAGATATTACTGCTCAATGCTTGTGAACTTTCCCAGTTCTCTGATGTTCAGTTAATGCAGACAGCTCCCAATGGGGACCTATTAGTGAAAAGAAACCGGAGCTCACGCTGTAGTTAGCAGGAAGTTTCATCTCTGTGTTGGCTGCTGGACTTGGCCACGAGGCTCAAGTCCAGGAAAAGTCTTGCAGAATGAAACGGTCAGACTCTTCTGATGTTCTGCCCTAGAGTTCTGCCAGTGGTGGTGCCTGTTGTCCTTCTGAGCCTGTGGTAGTCTGTTCCAGGTGATCCTCATGCCGGTGCATCCAACAGCACAGCTGGTGGCCTGGGAAGAGGCCCAGCACCTGGGAGGATAGGCCCTGGCATGTAGGCTGTCACTGGAGGGTCCAGAGGCTGTGGACAGAGCTCAGGGTGGATGCTGTCCTTCCTCCCTGGCTCTTGGCACATCCTGCTATGTATGGGGACAGCTTGTGAGGGGCATAAAAAAGTGACTGGTCTCATTCCTTCCCAGTATTCCAAACTGTGAACCCATGTGGTACAGGATTGACCTGTTTCTGTTATTTTGGTTGTGACTCATTCTCCTGTGGAATTGGCAAAAGCTACATTTTTACTGTCCATACAAGCACGGTTTGCGTCCTCACATGCTGTGAGTGTGGGCTGTGATGTGTGTCCGTGTGTACATATGTGTATATGTATATACCATGCAACAGGTGTGTCACATTGCTGCCCAGTGGGGAAGCTACAAGTACAATAAAAGTTGGCTACAGAACGGCCTCTGATTTCTTGGCGAGTTGGGCAGGGACACAAGGTCTCCATGTGGTTCTTCTGGTGGGTAAAAGCGCCCTGTGCATGCGTAAGAGTGCATGTACCTCAGGGCACTGCCGTGGCCCTGCAAGGATCAGGCTTCTGCGGGGTTGACTGTCACAAACACGCGTGTTCCTGGGGGCCCTCTGTCATGCTCACCTGACCCACAGGTGTGTCCTCATGTGAAATCTAGGAGGTGACTGGAAACCCTTTCTTCCCTTGAAACATTAAAACCAGTTTTCTGAGCATCTGATACAATCAGTGACAAAGTTGCATGCTAACGGACAGCCTGGGAAGGGGCTCTGTCCTGGCCAAAGGTTCACACTGAGGGTAGTCCATGTGGGAGGGGCAGGAGCCACACGGCACCATCCTCCAGGTGAGGATGGGCCAAGGTCCTGCAGGTGGCACCTTTTGGTAGATTTTGTTTTTCTGGAAAATGGGGGGTAATGTTTCAAGCTTAGTGAGGGGAGGAAGTTTACACTGAAACATACACGTTGTTTTTAAAAACTAAACACAAATGCATGGAAAGCACTTGTCCATGCGCTGGTTTCATCCCACTGCTGTCAGAGCCCCAGGTTGCCCCTGACCACCTGCACACATCTAACGGCCAGGCTGGAGGCTGCTGCGATGGTTTCGCATCTTGTCCATGCGCTGGTTTCATCCCACTGCTGTCAGAGCCCCAGGCTGCCCCTGACCACCTGCACACATCTAACGGCCAGGCTGGAGGCTGCTGCGATGGTTTCGCATGGTGATCTCCGTCTTGTATGTCTGAATGTTGACCTAAGATAAAGATAACTGTTGTAAAATAAATGTTTTCACTGCAGACCAGGTGCGTGTGTCTTATTTAATGGTCCCTGCAGAATCCTGATTCTGGTGAACCTTGCACTGATGTGGCAGCTGACCTTGGGCCCCTCATGGGTCCTTAGGGCTGGGACCTCACTTCCCTACTGCCTGGTTAAGTTTGGGAGAAGTCCCTCCCCTTTGTTCTGTTTCACCTTCGTCTTCTGAATACCAAGACTGGAGGGAAAGAAAGGGGCCTGTTAGCTATGAGGTGCAGAGACAAAGGTGGTCAGACTGTGGGTGCTGGGACCCTCGTGCAGCATGTCCAGCACCCAGTGGTAGAATCCCTGCCTTGCAGCCCCTGGTTGGCTGCCCAGAGCAGGTAACATCTTACTTGTGCCCAGTGGAAGCCTGTGGCCTTGATAATCACACCAAGCCCTTGGTCTCACTGTCCCCTTCTGTCTACCTGGCTGGCCATCACCAACACCTGCCTGCCTCAGCCTCCAGGAACCTTCTCTGCCACCCCCTCACTGCCTGTTAGTGACCATCTCAGCTGGCCTCATTTCCAGGATGGACAGGCTACAGCTGTTGAGCAGCACGTAGTGGGTACTGTTGGGAATGAGTTCCTGTCTTCTAATGTGTTTCTGCCTGATCCTGGGTCTGAGCCCTCGGCCACACCACAGTCCTCTGTCCTGAGCTGGCAGCAGCCAAGTGGGGTGGGGAGGGGATGAAGGCAGAGGACACCTGGACAACCTGGTTCTGATGCATTCCCTGGAGCTGTGGCCACCACAGCTGGGCCTCTGCTGTGTGCTGACCTGCAGGTAGCTTGGTCTCTGTGTCCACCTCGTGTCCTGGCCACTCGTGCAGGCTTCCCAGGGTTGTCCTGCCCAGGGTAGCTGGACATGTGGCTGCAGCAACTCCTCCACCCCAACTGCCTGCACTGTCCTCAAGCCGGTGGTGACCGAGCTTGTGCCCTGACATCTGTAGGTCCTGTCCTCCCTGCTGTTGAATCTCTCCCAGCCCTCCAGGAGTCACGGTCCCCAGGAGTGTTCTGAGATTCACTTCACCCCACCACCTTGTGGTAGCTCTCATGGCTTTTGTGTCTGTTTTCCCACCTCTGGGTCTGGGCTCCTGAGCAGGAGGCACCACCTGTGCCTAAGGATGTGTGTGTTCCTGGGGGTGCTGTTCAGCACACACTATAGCCGGGGGAGGCCTTGCCTGGGTGCGCCTGGGACCAACCCGAGGCTCAAGCCTGAAGACCCTGGCTTTGAGGTAGGAGAATCCACCCTGACCTAGGAGATCCAGGGGTACAACCGCTTGGCAGACTGCAGGTACCGCCTTCCACACCCTTGTGATTGATGTCCCTCCTGCGGGGCAAAGTGTTGGCTGAACCCTCCCCTTGTACCTCTGCCCCCTCAGAGGCAGGGGTGCTGGGTCCTCCTGTGCCCTTGGTCTTAGCTCAGGGCGAGGCAGAAAGATGTCAAAACTGAAAAGCTGTCTATCTATTTATTTATTTATTTGTTTATGATGACCGGTATTTATTTATTTATTTATTAAAAAATGACCGGTAAGGGGATCTTAACCCTTGACTTGGTGTTGTCAGCACCACGCTCCCCCAAGTGAGCTAACCGGCCATCCCTATATAGGGATCCGAACCTGTGGCCTTGCTGTTATCAGCATCACACGCTCCCAAGTGAGCCATGGGTTGGCCTTTGAAAAACAATTTTTTTTTTTTTTTTTTTTTTAAAGATGACCGGTAAGGGGATCTTAACCCTTGGCTTGGTGTTGTCAGCACCACGCTCAGCCAGTGAGCCAACCGGCCATCCCTATATGGGATCCGAACCCGAGGCCTTGGTGTTACCAGCACCGCACTCTCCCAAGTGAGCCACGGGCCGGCCCGAAAAACAATTTAATTGAAGCTAATTTTTAAGATATTTTGGTGAGAAAAGCAGCATTAAAATACTAATGATAATGTAAAGAAACCTTGAAAGCCTCTATTCAGACCTAAGAAATGTGAAGTAATTAGATTCAGATTTTCCATTAAAGAAAGTAAAAATGACAGCATTGCAGATCAACCTCTACCTCTCCCCCCAGTTCAGTGTCCCTTCCCAGGGGTGGCCGCTAACATTCCCACTCATTTCTGCCAGTGGTTTTCAATCTTATCTACCAGTGTCAGCTGCCGTAAGTACTACGTACCATTGGCTTATAAAGTTTTACGTAAGTTGTACAACACTGAACTAAATCAACTGCAATATGAGTTTTTCATTCAATGTAGATTTTTTTTTGTTCTTTAATCGATCCATGTGGCTGTATCTAGGTCTGGTTCATTCATTTAACTGCTGTATGTGAGTTAATCTCAGCTGGCCCCTGATCTTACTAATTGGTCACAAGGTGTTTAGTTTATCTCTGCTGAACCAAAGCTGCCCCAATGTCGCTGCCGAGAAGCCTGCCCTTGACTGACGCCCACACTGCCCTGCAGAGTCGCCCCTCGGTCTCCCCTCTGCCCCCCACACCTTCCTGCTGGCCTTGGTGTTGTCCAACGTATGTCCTTTGGTCTTCCGAATGTCCTTAACTAGGCGGAATCCATGTTTATTAGTTTCAGTAATTTATATATACTGTTTCTACAGACAAATAGCAAGTAGCAATACGCCTGAACGGACATACAGGTGGCGGGCAGCGTGGTCTGGGGTCCCGGGGCCACACCTGCCTCGCGCCGGCTGCGCACAACCGGGAGGAGCGCGAGGGACCGACCCCCTCCCTTCCCCCAGCGCACGGCGCCCCCCGCGCCCCCCCAAGAGGCTGGTTCCGGGAGCCGGCGGGGCCCGGCCGAATGGCGCTCCCTCTTGCTCGGCGAGCCTCAGCGGCGAGTCCCTCGAGGGCGCAGAGAGGGGCGCGGGCAAGAACGGGGGCGGGGGGGACCCGTATGACCGAACTCGCGGGGGGTTGCGGGGCGCGGCAGGTTCCACGAGACGCGCGTGGGCTGCAGGTCTGGAGAGGCGCTCGGGGTCCTTTGTCACCGCCCGAACGCGGAGCGGCGTCTCCCAAGAACGTGCAGCCGCGGCTCCAGGGGCGTCGGGCCCTGGAGGGCCCCCGCCGGCGAGCGCGCGTCCCCTCGGCCCCAAGTGGGGCTCCGGGCTCCGCCGTGGGAGGCCCTGCGCAGTCACGTGCTGGCGGGGAGGACGGTCGCTGTGGGGCTCCCGCCATCCTCAGGCCCGGCCGGCCGCCCACTCCACGTCCGGAGACTCAGCTCGCTCCTGTTGCAGAGGGACCCGCTGCTCCACCCCAGAACAAGACCTGCTGGAACCCCAGTTCAGCCGCGGACTCCGCAGAGCTCCGGGAGTCTCTCCAGGCCCTTAAGCCCCTAGCGCGCTACCACTCTGTCCTCCCAGCCCCGGTGCCAGCCGCGACACAGGGGCGGGTCTTGACCTCCAGCTGGAAGCCGGTTGGTGACTAGACGCGCCTCGGGAGATGTCACGGCTGAAGTCGTTGTTGCTGCCGACTCCGTCCCTCGCCGGGCCCCACCCTGGGTCAGCCCCATTCTTATCCTAACCCAAGCACGGTTGAAATCCACCTGCTCCCTCGGCTCCCTCTGCCGCCCCTCCCCCAAGCCTGCTTCCCCCACTGCTTTGCTTAGACTTCTCCATGGCTTCCCAAACCCTGCGCTTGACCTTGAAGTGCCTGAAAATCCCCTAAGCCTCCTGGTCGTTTCTGGCACCTCCTGCCTCCCACCTGGTGGGGGAACCTGTTCAGCCCTAAAGGTATTTCATCCAGAATTCCCTTTTCCCAGGGCTCAGCCTGGAGCATTTGGGCCTGCAACAGGTGTGGGCTCAGGACTCTAGACATCTTTGCTGGATGCTTCCTGACTCCAGGTGGCCCAGCTCAGGCACTGTGTAAGGCGGGGTCCTCCCCAGTCCATCCCAGACTCCAGATGCTGCGGAGGATAGCATGCATGATAACCCATGTCAACATGACAACCACTTGTGCCTTATGCTAGGGCTGGACTTACCCCCCTGGCACGGGGCACCCTAGGCTTCCCATCCTGCCTAGCCTGCACATCCATTGTCACCCTATGTCAGCTGCAGCTGGGGAGGGGCAGCATCTCACAGGCTGACGAACCTGAGATTGACCTGGAGACTCACCATTCTCAGGTTGGACAGTCCTGGAGGCACTGCCCAGGGGCAGCAGGCAGAGCCGGGGCGGGGGCCTTCTCCTCCGGGACCCTCACCCCGAGCATCACAGGAACTTCTGGCCAAGTGCAGGGAGGGGCTCCAGGTCAGCATCCAGCAGCCCCCACCCTCACCCCCGCTTGGGCCCTGAAGGGCATCTCTGGGCAGTGACCCCATGCTCACCACTCTCCTAGCTCCTCCTTCAGGGCGCCTGCCCACTCACCCCTCAGCCTCCTCTGGGCCCAGAGCTCTGGTGCCCTGGGAGTAGCACAGGGCAGTCTGGCTGCGAGCCCCAAATCAGTGTCTCAGAGGGCTTCCCAGGGGTGGGCTTCTTGCCTGAGGAACACGGGCCAAGTCTCAACCCTGTGCCCTACATCTCTCCAAGGGACACTCCCAGTGTCTTCCAGGAGCTGTGTAGAGGGTTTGTTCCCAGGAAAGTCTTGGCTCCTGGTCCTGTTTTCTGGGACCAGGAGGCTTCCGGGGGCTAGAGGGGTTGGCCCCCGCCCCCCACTGGCACCCTGAAGACCCTTCCCCAGGGCTGTTCGGAAGGTGGCCCACTTCTGACACCCCACAGGGCCCTGGCAGGAAATGGGCCCAGGACCATGGCCTATGGCCTAACCTGACCAGGCCCCAAGCTGCCTCGCAGTAAAGAGACCTGAGCCTGAGGCTTTCCAGCAGCACCACAGCCTTCGTGCAGATGGGGACGATAAGGTGGGCCCTCAGGTTCAGGACTCCTGCCTCCAGGCTGTTTCCTCAGCACCACTGACACTCCAGAGGAGGGAGGAAGCTCCCTTCCCAGGGCCTGGTGGCTAATTGGGATGGAGGCAGCTGGGCTCACTCCTTCCAGCCCTGTGCTGCATCATGCACACGTGCACACGCGTGTCTGTGGGTGTGTGTCTGTGTGCCATGTGGTGGTGCTGGCACACGTGTGCACGTGTGATTTTGATCTTTTTCTCTGTGAGCCAACCAGTCCCTGCCCATCTCCTCAAGATCTGTCTCCCCGACTCTGCATTTGGGCATCTGGAAAGACCTGACTAGAAGGACTGGTTCCCCAGCCTCAGGCCCAGCAGTAACCAGGCAGGGCCAGCTTACTGCAGCCTGCAGGTGCCCAACACAGAGCACAGGAGTGTGAGTGAGTGAGGGAGTGGGGAAAGGGGTCCACTCACCAGGGTGGGGAGAAGCCCCTCCTGCTGACCTCTGGGCCCTGCATCAGTCCTCTGTCCTTGGGGCCTGGCCGCCCCTTGGACAAGCCTCCCGCCTTTATCTGCCCGCCATTGGCCTGGTCTCCACCCAGCGACTTCCTGTCCCCGCCCCATGACAAGCTTTTCCATGACAAGGCCTTTGTGAGGTGGGGGTGACCAAGGAGTCCCGGTAGGCAGGAAAGAGGCAAGCACCAGGCCTGAGGGATGGAGGCAAGAAACTGGGGGTCACTGCCTTAGGGCCCTAACCCATCTGCCCTAGCTCAGAGATCATGGCCCACACACGCCCTGTGCATGCGTGTGCACATCTGCATCACGGACACCACACCCAGGGAGGATCACCATGGAGAGGACATCTGGAGGTGACCGGAGAAGTCTGCCTTCACCTCAAATCCAGGAGCCACGCAGACAGGGCTGGACGTGGGTGTCTGGTCCTCAACAGCATAGCTGGTTCACTGAGGCCCCCGCCACCTCCTTGCAGCTGGGGCTCCCGCCACTGCTCACTCCCTCCCGCCACTGCTCACTCCCTCCCGCAGCCACCCCCACACACTGATTTCCGCTGGGTCTCTTGATGGTACAAACGTGGGTGGGGGGGAAGTGGTCACAGAGACTGCCTCTTGTGAGACCCAGAGCCCTCAATGGCCCTGTCACTACCCAGTCCAGACCAGGTGGCCACCAAATGTGTGGTTGTAGGAACCCCACTAGGAGAGGCAGGAGCTGCAACCTCCAGTTCCGCCTTCCCCTCGATCTGGCACTGATGCCTGGTCCAGCTGGGGCGAAGAGAGCCCCTCAACGCTCTTCCTCCCCCTGGTGGCCCGCCACCCTGGGGGACCCTCTCCCAGCCAGGTCCCGTCCAGGATACCACTCCTGGGCCCTAAACAGTCACTTCTTCGTTTTTCTAAAGGTTTATTTTATGAAGTATGTAGAATAAATACATTGGTAACATTTTTAATTAAGTTTTAATTAAATCGGAGACTTTGTACTCTGCCATGCCGGGCCAGGTCAGGCGTTGGGAGGGGACAGGGCATCTCCGTCTGGCCGCTACCCCATGGAGGCCGCTTCTTCCTCGTCGCTGCCATCGGGGGCCGCATCGGTCCCAAAGTAGCGGTCGCCAAAGTTCCCTGGAGAAAGCAGGGCGTATGGCGGGGCCTCCGGGACGCCCCCACCCTGCACCCCCGTGCCCCCACACCGCCTCACCGATGCCCGGGATGATGCGGAAGAGCTGGTTGACGCGCTTGTCTACGGCCGTGGTGATGATCCGCACGCGCGGGAACGCGTAGGCCACCGAATGCACACCCATCTCTGCCATGAGCAGCGACAGCAGGAAGATCTTGTCCTCGGGCACATCGTGGTCCTGCGGCGAAGGCGGGTCAGTCCCAGCTCCACGGGCGCCGCCTGCCGCCCCCGGGCCACTCACCAGCAACACGCGAACGGCCATCATCGCCGCTGCGCCTGTGGACACCGTGCAGTCCATCAGGATCACGTGGTCGTCACTGATGTCCTTGGGCAGCCGCAGGTAGTGGAGCTGTCGGCGGCCACGGGGTCAGCGAGGGCTCCCGCTGGGGCTCCGCGGGGTCGCGCCCCCAAGCCCCCGCCCCCCGTCCGGCACCTCGGGCTCGCCCGTGAGCTGATTGGTCTGGATGAGGATGGTGCCAATGCGCACGTCCTTGCACACGGCGCGCAGCGCGGGCTCCATGGTCTCTCCGGCGCGCAGGATGGACACGCCGGTGATCTGGAAGCGAGACTGAGCGAGGGGACACCCGCCCCGCGCCCCGTCCCCGCGCGCCCACCCCACCCCGCGCCTACCTGCTTGCCCGCATAGCACTTGCCCGTGTAGTCTCGGCCCTGAGGGGTCTGCACGACGCAGTCCTGCGCAGAGCCGGGTGGGGACGTCCGTGAGCACGGAGAGCCGGCACCCCCGACCCATCCCCGCTGCCCATGCTGCTCCTCACCTGGAAGGGCAGGAAGGAGAGCGCGTGTTCGATGAGCAGCCGCATCAGCCTCTTGGAGTAGAAGATGAACTCGTCCCGGCTGGTCTCCTTGTCCCTGCGGGGCGCCCACAGGTTCAGCACAAAGTGGGCCCGCAGGGAGTCGCCCCACCCCGCGCCGCCCCGCAGGTGGGCCCGCACCTGATGATGGTGTGCATGCCCCGCACCTGCGGAGTGCTCTTGAGAACACTTAGCGTCCGCGGCAGGGGGTGGCACTGGTGCGCAGAGGCCAGCGCGGCCCTAGGGACACAAACCAATTGGGGACACTCACGAAGGGGCATCTTCTCTCAGAACTGCACCCTCCCGCACAGGACGGCTGCGCGTCACCGTGGGCTGCACAGTTGTAGTGGGGCAGCAGGATGTGCAGGGTGGGGGGCTGGCTGCCTTCCTGTGGCTGATCTAGGGGGAGATGCCCCCATCTTCACTGCCAGGCAAGGGTGAACGAACACAGTGGAGGCGGAGCAGGTGACCATCTGGCAGAAAGCCAAGGAGGCTGGAGTGTGAGGTGTACCCCTCCTGAGCTCAGGCAACGGGAGGGTAGTTTTAGTCGCCACAATAGGCAGCTTGTCCCCCATCTCTCCCTGAAAAAACAACTGACCTTTGGGGTCAAACCCTGCCCTGGCCCATCCCTCTAGATGGTGTGTGGCCCCTCAAGAGGGGGACAACACTGGCTTAGTGCGGCCTGGCTGCCCCACCCCGTTACCCCAAGCCTGGAGAAGAAAGACCGGCAGGAGCAGGGGCGGGGGAGGAGCAGGCGGGGGCAGGGCCAAAGGTGGGGCGGGGGCGGAGCCGGGCAGCAGCAGGTAAGGAGTGGGGGCGGAGCCGGGCAGGAGCAGGTAAGGGGTGGGGGCGGAGCCGGGCAGGAGCAGGTGAGGGGTGGAGGCGGGGCAGGGGCAGGCGAGGGCGGTGAGGAGCAGGTGCAGGGCGGCGGCGGGCACACACAGCAGCACCACAACCAGAGCGCGCTTTGCTCACATATCCCAGCGCAGCTTCCTCTGCTCGCCAAGTGAAGAGAGAACGAGGCAGGAAACGGGGTTTACAGAGAGAAGGAAGAACAGAGAGAAGAGCGCTCAGTCGGGGAGGGCGGGGCGGCCCCCGCGGCGGCTCTGGCGGCCACCAGCTGGCCTGACAGGAGGCAAGAGCACCACCCACGCCAAGCCCCACACTTCCGTGGCTGACCAGGGAATGGAAAATGTAGCCGGTCGCGATGAGGCGCTTTCTCAAGTGTGAAACCCTGGAAACTTTTTTTCTCAGAACAAAGACTTCAAGAGGAACCTTGCGTGCCCTGGTCTTGGTGAGGGCCAAGCAGAGACTCATGCGGGGACAGGAAGCAGGGGCAGCCGGCACCCGCGCCTGGAGGCATTTCCAATGCACAGTGAGCTCTTGGGGCACCCAGTGTGCACGTGGGAGCTCTCCCACCAGGTGGCTCAGCCTGGAGCAGCCCAACTCCATAGAAAGCCCAGGAAAAGGGCGAGATGACGGGACATACCCCAGCCCAAGCTTCCTGCCTGGGCGCAACACTGCTCCTCCTGGCCTGAGGTGCACTGTGGCTTGAGGACAAAACTGGGACACAGCAGGGCCATGGTGGGCACAGAGACAGTGGGCTGGCCTTCACCACCACCCCAGGGAAAGTCGACTGGCCTGGGGAGATCAGGCAGGGGCAGTACAACAGGCCCTGGAAACGGATCTAGGGCATCTGACTGCCTGGGACGCATCTGTGGTCACTGCCCTGGGGCCTGGCAGTGCTGGCCAGGACAGCTATGTTCTCTGGGGCTGGACCCCAGAGAAAGCCCCACATGGGAGAGGGGCCTCCAGCTAGGTCCACCCCACCCAGAATCAGGCGCTGTGTGACCTTGAGGAGGTCAGTTAACCTCTCTGTGCCACAGTATCCTCATCTGCCAGCAAGAGGAGGCAAAAGCAGTGCCGGGTCCACTCCATACCACAACCTTCTGCATCTGGGGGAGGGCTGCCCCACCCCGCCTGGCTAGGTGATGGCCCAGACCCGGAGCTCCATGTGGATGTTGGAAATGCCTCCATCTGTGCAGACAGCTGCGGAGTCTTACCTGACGCTGAGTTCACGCTGCGGCAGCAACACAGGGAGACACAAGGGAACGGGTGACGCATCAGTGACCACAGCAGGCGGCCAGGCCACCCCCACCCAGGAATGGATACCATGGGAGGTGGTATGCTTCTAACAGTTGCTAACCTGGGGACTACTTGGGTCGGGACCCGCAGCTCAAGGCTGCAGTAGTCAGAGCCAGGACCCCCAGGCTCCACTCTGCAGGCCTCTGGCCTCCTCGGCCTGTTAGAGAGCACACCCAGAGCTGGCCTGGGCTCCGAGGCCCAGCCACAGAACACCCAGGGCATGGGGCTTCTGTGAGGGTCGGGGGATCATTCCTATGGTGACCCACTGAGAAAAAGAGGAGTCACTAGCCTGACGTGGAACTTAGCGCTGAACCCACAGTCATGTGCCAACAGGAGAGCAGGTCACCCTGTCAACCCGAAGAGCTGGGGCCTGAGCACCTGCACCTCCCACACCTGCTCAGAGAGCCCAGCCCTCCACCCAGCACAAAGGGCTGATGAGGCTGAGCAAGCAGGCCCAGGGCACTTGAGCCGGTACTGGGCAGGGGACCGTGAGCACACAGGTGTGCAGAGAGCAGGCCGTGTGGGCAGTGATGGCAGAGGAGGGGGGTGGGGCCTGGCGCTTACCTCCTCCAGCTGGCTGTGTACATGCTGCACGATCAGGTCGATGGCCACTGTGTTCCCGCTCCCTGGGGAAGCACAGGGAGGGTGATGTGCAGGCCGGCCCCCCTGTACCCCGCGTGGACCCCCACAGGCTCACCTCTGGGCACCACGATGTCCGCCAGGCGCATGGTAGGCTGGATGTGCTGGTCAAAGGCGGGCTTCACAAACTTATTATACTGCTTGATGACACCCTCAATGTCCCGGCCTCGCTCGCTGATGTCCCTGCGCAGCCGCCGCACCAGGCGGATGTCAGAGTCCGTGTCCACGAAGATCTTCATGTCCAGGAGCTAGACAGGGACCACAAGCTGGTGAGTGGGGCCAAGGCCTGCCCTGTGGGGCCACCCAGGAGGAGCCGGGCACCAGAAGTGCCAGCATAGTGACCCTGGACCAGCTCCTGCAGCAAGACCTCCTGCTCTGGGTACTGGGACCAGGGCCAACTCCCCGCAAGGCACCTTTTGGGCCTGGACATCAGCCTGTGCCCGTGTGTGGGGTATGTGCTGACAAGATGGGCGAGCACTGTGCTGGCTACTTTACTTTGCTCCATGAAGCTCACGAACACATAGGGGACTCAGGCTGGGTGAGTTCAGGGTGTGGCCCCACACTCAGCACACAGCAGGTGGCCTCTGAAGGGGCTGTGTGGGGTTTGGGGGCCAGGTGTTGCTATGTGCTGGACAGTGGGGTCCTGTGGGCCTAAGCCAGGGGCAAGGCCTGGGCACTGGGATCAGGCAGAACTGGGCCACACTCTGGGCCGGCCCGTGACTCACTCGGGAGAGTGTGGTGCTGATAACACCAAGGCCCCGGGTTCAGATCCCATATAGGGATGGCCGGTTTGCTCACTGGCTGAGCGTGGTGCTGACAACACCAAGTCAAGGGTTAAGATCCCCTTACCGGTCATCTTTAAAAAAAAAAAAAGAACTGGGCCACACTCAGCTCTGCCCAGGAGGCCCATGTGCCCCGCAGCCAAGCCCCTCCAGCTCACTGCCTCAGGATGATGTTGGAAGAACGAGCAGAGCATGGAGAGGGGCGCGCGACCCCACCACACTCGCCCTGTGGTACACCCACAGCTGCCCAGGCTGGGCAGTGCCCTCATAGCGTGGAGGCCTTGGGGATGGGGTGGCTGGGGACTTCCTAGAGGAAGTGTGTTCCAAGACAAGTCAGCAGGGGACAGGGTTGCTGTGAATGGGGTTTCCAGCAGGCCCTCACCTCCAGAAGTGTCTTGTCGGCAAAAGCCATGATGCCCTCAAAGATGATGACGTTGGCACCGTAGAGTGTTTTCTGCAAAGGAGCCGAGAGCTGCTGGTGCCCAGCTTGTGCATTGGCGGCCCCCTCCCAGGTCCCTCAGCAGCCCCGGACCTACCCAGTCCTTCTTCCGGCTGTGGGTGGTAAAGTCGTAGATGGGCACCTTGACACTCTTGCCCTGCTTCAGTTTCTTGAGGGTGGAAACGATGAGGTCGAAGTCGAAGGCGTCCGGGTGGTCGAAGTTGAAGTTGTTGTGGGCGGCCTGCTCCTGCTGCTGCTTGGTCAGCACCTGCCAGGTGGAGGCTGCAGACAGCTGCAAGCACAAGTGGGCCCCCTACCCATGGCCAGCGGGCAGGGGGCCTGGGACCATGGGCCTGCATCTCTGGGGAATGCTTGGGGGAGCTGGGCAGGGGCCATACCTTATAGAAGGAGTCCATTGACAACAGGACCACCCAGGGCACGTCCAGGGCCTCGATGATCATCCTGGCCACGGTGGTCTTCCCAGAGGCACTGCCACCTCCCAGGCCTGCCAGGAAGAGCAGAGACCCCTATGAGCAGGAGCAGCTAGGCTGGCCGCTCAGGAGGGTCCCAGAGATGCTGCCCATGCTGCCGCTGCCTGCAGGAACAGGGCGGTCAGAGCCCTCTCAAACTAGGCTGCCTGACTTTCCTCTCCTGCTCCCCAGGCCGGCTGCCAGAAGGCAGACAGGCGGCACAGGGCAGAGAAGATGACAGCCCGGGAATCTGGAGGCAAGTCCTGGCCTTGTGCTGTGCTCACCGATGACAAAGGCCTCTTTGGACTGAGTTCCATGCTCATTGTACCAGGGTGGCCGGCCTGCTGTGTAGATGGTGCGCTTGCTTGTGCGCAGCAGTGGTGGCTCGGACTTGCACTGGCTGGTGGTCCGCTTCCGGGGCGAGCGCCCAGTGCCCACGGGTGGCAGGAGTCTGTCCAAGGACTCTGCATTGCTGCTGAAGAGAGGGGCGTGCTCAGCCTCAGCACAGGCCTGGCATACCCCTCCATGGGGAGGACCCACCGGGCACAGCCGAAGTGGGCACGCCCAACTGGGGGTGCACAGAAAACTCGCTCATAGCTGGTCCACTTGGGGACCTTGGGGGTCCTGGGACCACTGGATAGACAAACCCATGTAGCTCAGCCTGGGTACAGGGCCTCGAACCATCACTGTCCACCCAGCAAGGACAGAGGTCAGAGAACAATGACAAGGGAAGATGGGGGACGCAGTGTTTCTGGACCCTCCTCTTCCGTGTGGAAGGGGCGTCAGCCATGCTGGGCAGGACCCTGCCCCCAGGAGACGCAAGGTAGGCACATGAAAGACAGGCAAGGCCCCTGGAGGACCTTGTCTCCCGCCCCAACCCAGGACACTCTGGGCAGCCCAATCACTGCCACCCTGCAGGGTGGGTGCCTGAGGAAATGGGAAGGCAACGGTGGGCAGAGGTGAGGCCAGGCCAGACTGTAGACACACACATGTGGGGCGAGAGGCCACTCCATGCACGACAGGGCTGAGGGTCTCAACCAGGGACCTGATACACCTGCTGGTGACAGGAGGGCTCTGAGCAGGGTGGCGCCATGATCTGGTCTCGGGCTGTCAAGAGTGCAGGACGGACAGCAGAAGGCAAACACAGGCTGGGAGACCAACGGGAACCCACTTGTTCTTTTGGTCAGCCCTCCTGGACCCCCAAGATAGAAATCTCCAGCATCCTGCACACACCAGGAAGAAGGTGCCACCCTATCTGGGGAGAGGCAGAGCCCTGCAGGCTGCAAGGCAGAAACTTAACCCCAGGAAGGCACAGACTGTGCCTGTTTCAGCCACACTGCACCCCTCGTGCTAAGCTGACATTCAGATCCCAAAGGCGACAGGGGTGCCGTTACTGACCACAGCCTCAAATTCCAGAGGGGACAGCTTCTGGGGAAGCCTGATGTGGCTGAGCGGTCCTCTGGAAGGCAGCACCAACCTGGCACCAGCTCGGCCTGTTCCGAGAGGCTGGGATGTGGCGCCAGGTATACAGATGCCGTGGGGACCGACACGGGTGAGGCAGAAGGCGCTTGTGGCCACCGCCTAAAAGAGAAACTGGGCCGGTCATGGTGGCCCCAGCGTCACCTTTCAGGCTTGCCTGAGAGATTCTTGGGTCAGTGGCTTGGCCCGACAGGTCATGGCCACTGAATTAGGGCAGAGCCCCCAGCAGGCAGGCAGGAAGTCTATGGAAACAGCAGCTGGAGGTGCAGGACAGACTCCTCCTAGGGTGCTTCCCATGCAGCATTGCTTGTCCCGCAGCCTGGAATCTCACAATGAGGGACGCTGCTCGGCATAATAGCCAAGCCTGAGAAGAATGAGGCAGGTCTGCAGGAACAGCCAGGGAAAGGCATCCTCAGAGCACAGTTAAGTGACAGAAGCAAGTTGCAATGACATGACTGTGTTTATATGAAAGCTGGTCAACAAAGATGAAGAACACACACCCGCACATGCCTCTGTGTAAGTGCGTGTGTGAGATGTGTGTGCACATGCCAGTCATAACAGATTGCCCTGGGCACCAAAATTTGGAACAGGAACTTCTTCTTCTTTTTTTTTTTTTTAAAGATGACAGGTAAGGGGATCTTAAGCCTTGACTTGGTGTTGTCAGCACCACGCTCACCCATTGAGCTAACCGGCCATCCCTATATAGGATCTGAACCTGTGGCCTTGGTATTATCAGCACCACACTCCCAAGTGAGCCACGGGCCGGCCCCTAGAACAGGAACTTCTGCCACGTTTGAATGTTTTATAAGCACATGTCCCTGGGTAATAAAAAACCAAGCCACGGTCCGTCTTTGAAGCTCACTGTCACTGCTACAACCCGCTGTATTGGACCTGGCCCCCAGTGCAGAGCTTCCCCAGGACTGGCCCATGGCCAAGACAAGCATCTTCCTGCCTCTGGCGGGACAAGTATCTCCAGCTTGGGAATGCTGTTGTTCCCAGCAGTATGGTCCTCCCAGAGCACCCAGCAATGCCCCAGGCCAGGAAGACAGTGTCTTTGTGCCCCCGTTGGGGGGGGGGGGGTGTTGTTAGTGGAAGGCAGACACCGAAGCCTAACACGTGACAAGCTCTCCTGGCAGCTCTCAAGGGCTGTGAGAACGACATCCAAGCATCAAGAAAACTACCCATCTGTATCTGACAAGGAGCCACGCTGTGCCTGTCCTCGGGGGACAAAGAAGACAGGTCTGCCTGTTTCCATGCCATTGTTAGGAAAGCGCAGGGCAGTGAGCACTGGGAATAATTAGCCGGTCTGCCGCGTTCAGCCTCCCCTGTGCACTGGGCCTCCCCTCTGCGGCTATGGAGACAGCTCCAGAGCTGAGCGCTGACACTGGCAGCGACTAGCACAAACAGCACCAGCAGCACCCAGACAACTGGGCAAGGGGGGCCTGAAGAGACGCCACTCCTCTGTGCACTGAGGCCGGAGCAGGTGGCAACAGCATGGCTGGCCACCAGTGTGTGGGGGACATGCACTCCCATGGTGGTGGTGAGGGGCCACCTGCACCCCCCTCAGAGATGACGAAAGGCTCTCAGCCAGGAAGGGTGGTGGGACTCAGCCAACACAAGTAGCTACGTCCCTGGGTCCCTGGATGCTGCTCACATGGGCACACGAATCCACCAACAGCAAACGGCTGGCTGTGAGGTACACCCTCGGGAATATCATAGCAGACCCCCTCAGGTTCCACCCTAGAGGTTGCCAAGCCCATGGCAGCAGCACGTTACCCTCGGGAATATCATAGCAGACCCCCTCAGGTTCCACCCTAGAGGTTGCCAAGCCCATGGCAGCAGCACGTTCCCAGCAGACAGGCCCTCTGGGAGGGCCTGGAGGCCATGTGGGTGGCGAGCACATCCAGGCCATCCACTCCTCTCAGTGCCTAACCCCACCAGGGAGGAAAAAACCAGCACAGAAAGTATGATTTGCAAAGTAGCAGGGCTTGAGGCTGAGTGGTTCTGCGCTGTCTCCGTGCCTCACCCAGACTTCAGTGGTGAGCATGCTCACACACACACGGCTGGGACTGACGGGGGATAGAGGCTGGACAATGGAGGCCCAGGGCTGGTGCTGTGCTGCCCCCTTCCCCCCATTCTCACCTGTAGTCTTCTAGTGGCCCGGCCTTCCCAGTGGGAGCCTTCAGGTCCCCCCCCCCCCCGCCATTTGTGACTCTTCCTTATCCTACTGAAGTAAAAACCACCACTACCTTGGATCCCCTTGAGGCTTGTGCTCTGACAGCCTGCTGGGAAGAGTGCCCACATGGCGGGAACAGTTGCAAGCAGGCCAGGGATGATCTCCCCAGCAATCTGCCTCATCTCAGGCTTGCAATGGCCCCACAGCAACAGGCTGGGTCTACGCCAAGCCCAGCTCCACTGCCTTCTCCAAAGCCAGTCTCTGTCTCTGACAGCCAGAGACAAAGTCTCTCCACATTGCTCACGAGAGGTATCCCTGAGAGGGAAAAGTTGCATAAAAGACTTCGTTCCTTACTCACAGATGGACAAGGGTGCTTCTGACCACAATGACAAAATTTAATTTCAACCCACAGAATTGTGAGCCACAGCAGACACAAGACGCACCCATAACCAATGACCCCAAGCTCTGCCCGGCCATTTGCTTTCTGACATCCACAGCCACACACCACACAGGTCCACAGCAGCCAAGACCATAGAGATGGGCTCTCCTCACCAGCAGGGACTCACCTGCCTTCTGCTCCAAGGGCCCAGCACCCCGAGATCCTGATTCCAGGGTAAGCTGTGGGGCTGCTCATGGCCAGAGATACAGGTGGGCACGGGGGTCCTGGAGGTGGTGCTCCCGGACAGTAGGTGATCCGAGGGGTGTGCGTGTGGGGCTTAGGCGCTGGCAGTTATGGGAGACATCACCATCTCTCAGACCCACAGCAGCCTGCCAGGACAGCTTGGAGCTCTGGCCACCTGAACTGCCCCATGGGTGGGACCACTCCTTTAGGCAGCACAACAAGTGAACGGCCAGGTGGGATCAGACCCCTGCCTAGCGGAGGCTGCCTGCTTTATGGTAGGGGGGACAGGGCAGCCGGGAGGCCCCAGGAGCCCCCACCGTACTGAGGAACAGCACTCGCTGCAGGTCTCAGAAGCCAAGGCCACAGGCATAAGAGGATCACCTGGCTGGGGGCTTGTGCGCCTGATATTAATAGCACCGACTCTGCATGGCATGGCCTGGACAACCAGGCCAGCCCTGCGTGTGAGCTGCCCCTCCCGTGCACTGGTGGGCACACTCGCCCAGCCCAGGCCTTGCTGAGCACCACTGTGCTCTGACACCCTTTCCAGAATTCCCAGGAAAAACCTCCAGCCCCTTGCCTGCCTGGTCTGCAGAGCGAATCTTCCCACAGCAGGACAGGGAAACTGGAGGTGCCTCTCAGCCAGGTGACCTGAGTGTCAGTGCTCAGCTCTGGGCTCCACCCCTGGCCCCAAGGTGCCTCCTACAGGCATAAACAACTCTGAAACTCTACCCTCTGCAGCATCCAAGAATAACCATCCCGCCCTGCCCCCACCTCACCCAGTGCTCAGCAGTCACCTGGGGACACAGCCCCTCCCCCACCCACGGCAACAGGAGGAAGAGCTGATTCGGCTCCACTCTCAGCGAGTGTCGAACAGCTAATAATCCCTTTACTAAAGTCAGTAAGTGCATCTGCTCAGAGGTCCCAGCTGGCCCCAACCTTCTCCCAGGGACGGAAGAATCCACCCTGGGTGTCAGCTCCTACCACGGAGTCTCTATGATTTGGCTTCCAGTCCCGACAAAGGGGCAGGCAGGCACTCCGGGAAAAGGGGAGGTTCCGCACCGGGCTCACTGTGCTGGAGGCAGCCTCCCCTGGCCACCTGGTAACTGCGGGTGTGTCTGCCTCCCTTCTGAGGCACCCGTAGGCAGGACTACCCTATCTGCCTGTGTTCCCAGGAGCTTCACCCTCCTGACTCTGCTCCCAGGTGGCTGTCCCCGGCAGGAGTGCAGAGTCAGGGCCCCTGGGGATCACCCCGGCATGCACCCCGGGTGCCCCAGCTGGTTAGGACCTGGGGGCTGGGCAGGAGGCGAGGCTGCAGCCCTGTGCTGGTCCACCCAAAGGAGGTACGGGCCCAGGAGTGTGGGGGCTACCTGAACCGCCAGGCCCTGCCACAGGCGACCCAGCTCAGGCCGGGCTCGGCAGGCACCTTCCGCGACCAGGGCTTGGTGGAGCTGGACTATTGGCCACAGCGGCCCACGACAGGGAGAGGCAGGCTCTTCCCGGTCGTCCTGAAGTAGGTACCTCCCACTCTCCTTACTGTCGTCCTCCCCAGGGTCGGTGTACCCTGGCCCTGTTCCCTGGTGTTCCCAAACTTGTAGTGCGCAGACACCCGCCCCCATGGGCCAGGGACCTCGATTCAGGTAACACCTCCAGGACCAGCCACACTGGCGGAGGCGCCTTTCCGCCAGAGGCTCCCTGCAGTCCCGGGTGTCCGGGCTGCCCCGCCGCCACCCGGGACCTTGGAAAAAGAAATCAATAAACATTTATTTGATACAGTTGTTCTTAATACATACAGTGGATGGTCCGCCCCCGCGCCACTCGGGGCCAGGGCACGGGGCGGGGACAGAGGGTCACAAGGCGGGCCGGGCCCGATCTCACCGTGAAAACGTCTCGCAAATAAACACTTTGTAGATAGAATATATACGTATATATGCGGTTACAGGGGATAGCTGGAACCTCTTTCGAAATGCACTTATATGTACTGAGAACCGGCATTTAAAAACCCAACGCATAGGACGCGTGGCCGCGGGCAGCGGCGAGACACACCGCCCTCGGAGCCACCGGGGGCAGGGGCGAAGGTCACGCCAGGGACGCCTGAGCCGCCTTTTCACGAGCAAATAAAGTGCATCCTATCGTGTGACACGTCAGCCCTCGAGCCAGCCCTTGTGGGCGTGCTCCTGTCCTCGGGGCGACTGGGTGCGCTGAGCCAGAGGTAGATCTGCAGAAGGGACCCCCCCCACCGGGCCTCGGGCAGGACCGCACCCCGGGGTCTGCCAAGCTGGTTCCTCCCACCGAGGGCATCCGTCGAGGCCATTATGCCGACCCTGCTGAGCCCCGCCCAGGGCCCTGTCTCCTTGCAGGAGGACTCTGCAGACCACCTTGCCACTGCCCCTCGCCAGCCACCGCGCAGGAAAGGGAGATGACAGCAGGGAGGGACAGGACGGAGGCTCCACCCAACAGCCACTTTTGGCAGCAGCCCCCGAGCCCACTTTAAAGACAAAGAAGGGGGTTAAAGTGCTAAACATCAAGTTATCCAGGGCCCCCCCCCACACCAGGGACTACCTGTGGGCTTTGGGGTGTCCTGGAAACACCCTCCAGCAAAAGCAGGCTCCCCACTCCTCTCTGCTCCCCAAGGGCCAAGTACCTGAAAGGCTAGGGCAGGTGGCCACACCGCAGAGGTGTTCCAGCCCAACCTCTTCCTGCCATTGGTAACAAGGACAAAGTGCACCAAGGCTCCCGCCCACGCCTGCCCCACCTCCACCAGCTGTACTCAGGGACACAGGAAAGAAAGCCCTCCTGCCCCAAAGCCCCAGCCCACCCTTGGACCTTTGATACTGGGTCACACCCATCCCTGCCCATGCCCCAACCTCGGATCTGGTCAGTGTGTGTGGGTAGGGGGAGCCTCCCTAGCACAGGAAAGACAAAGGAAAAAGCTGGAGACAGGAAGTGCACAGAAACTGAGTCCCCAAAGCTCCCCTGGAACTTGTCTCCCTATTGCAGGTGACTGGAGCCCAGCTGGAGCCTCTTCTCCCTGCAGCTGGGTGAGGGCAGGAGCTGGGGGGCAGACGGGGTGCCCAGTCAGTACTGCTTCCCTGAGCAGCAGAAGGCCCCCAGCCCCAGAGGCCCATGCCCTGGCCCAGCCAAGCCCCCAGACCCACTGTCGGCACCAGGAAACCCTTAGCACCAAAATGTCAGATTGTTGTTTTTGTATAAAAAACAGGATAAAAAAAAAAGGTTGTTACTTGTCACAGCAACAAAACTGGCATCCACTACACCCAGGAGACACAGACACACGGGCAAATATCAAAATTCACATCGTCCAGGATCGGCTAGGCCGAGCCTTCAGCCCACCCCCACCCCCCACTGGAAAACGGCCCGTCCATGCTCCTGAGCACCCTCCGCCCTGCGACGCTGTCGTTTCAAAAGTAGGTCCCATGGAGGAGGCTGCCTGGCCACCTCCTCCAGGCACCCTGGACTCCCTGCCTGACCCCTGCCCAACCTGCAGACCCAGCTGTCCCCAGGACCCCAGCAGGAGCAGACAGAGCTCTGGGGCTGCCGCCAACCAGCTGTGGCCTTGGCCAAGCCCCTCTGCTTGCTGTCCTCCAGCTCCTGTATCAAATGGCCACATACCAGAAACAGAGGAGCAGGGAAAAAGGGAAAGGGGAGGCTCCCAAAGGGGCTCGGTCCCTGGGCCAACCTCAGCCAGGGGAAGGCTCCTTGCCACAGATCCCTGTCCCACATGCCCATGGGCCCGAGAGCCCAGACTAGTCTATTCCTATCCCATCAGGCTGCCCCGAGAGAGGCCTGCAATGTCAGAAAGCTGAAGGCTGGAGGCAGAGCACGCTCTAGAGACCCTCTTGTCCCCAGGATGGCAGCTGTGCCCTGAGGCCCTGGGCCTCCAACTCCGCTCCTGCTGCCCTGCAGGAGGGAGGAGAGTCCCTCCCTTGCCTGAGCAGGGAGCACTGTTGCGGTTGGCTGAGGAAAGCCCTGTGTTTGAGGGGCTACCTCCCCGCACCATGGTGGCAGGGTCAGTGGGGTGGGGCCTGAAGCACAGCAGGGATTACATGAGGGATAGTGCAGGCCTGGAGAGGTAGAGAACAAGCAGAGGGACCAGCGATGGGTGGACAAGGGCACGAGATGGCTGTCGGGTCAGCATGGCAGTGGTCAGACAAGGGGTCTGTCCTGGAGGTAGCTGGGGGTGCTGGAGCTCCAGTGTTGGATGGAGGTGGGGCCCAGATAGTGGCAGCCAGGCCTGCTCAGGTGCCCTCATCAGCCCAGAACCACAGGTCACCAGAGATGCCCACGTCTTGGGGAAGCCAGGGTGGGGACCCAGTAGGGCCTGTGGAAGCAAAGATGGGGGCCCAAAGGCCTATCTGCCTGCTCTGCACTGAGCCCCTGTGGCGCTGAGGCCCCAGACCCTGCCGGGCCCACTAACAAATGTTCTTGCGGGAGGGTAGACCCTCCAGGCTATTGCACTTCTGCTGCTGGCCCCGCACCCCCCAGGAGCTCCTGCCCAGGTGTGCCCTGCAGCCACCTGAACAGAGGGCCATCTTCAGGGAGGGGAGAGTGGCTGGCTGCCCCCCTGGACGGATGAGTAGGCAGGGTGGGGGATGGAGAACTGGACAGGAGGTCCTAGAGCTAGCTGCCCCCGCCCTGGACAGAGTGGGGCTTGGTGGCCGGTGTGGGGGCCGGATCCCCCACTAGCTCACTTTTCAGGTGACTTGCCGGCTCCCGCCTTCCGGCCCGTGGAGCCCCGGGCCACCTTTTCTCTGCCTCCTGGGGGCCAGTCGTCCCGGCGGGGTCCCAGCTTGGGTGTGGGCTCCTCGGGGGACCGCTCTTTGGGCTTGCGACCCCGCTTCTTCCCACCCACTAGGCTTTTCTTTTTCTCTCTCTTAGGCACCACTGAATCCTGGCTCCGGTGTTTGGGAGGCGGGTCTGCTGAGGTACGGAACCAGTTCTGGGGAGAGAAAGGCAGTGATAAAGACCCAAGGACAGGACACAATACCAGGGCCAGGCACGACTGAGCACCAACACTCAAAGCTGTAGGCCCAGCAGCTTTTGTGGCCAGGCAGGCAGCTGCATTGAGGTGGCTGGGGGGCAGAGCACTTCCCAAAAGGTACCCCCCAAAAGTGGCTCCAGGGCACCCACACCTCTCGGCTCTCCCAGGGAAGCCAAACACTACTTTGAAGAGAAACTGCCAGTTTCCTGACATTGGCCACTGGCTCAAACACACACGGAGCAGCCATCACCTCTCCACCACCCCACCCTGGCCCAGTCCCCGCCCTGGGCCCAGCCCCTCTAGCTGCAGGCCTGGCAGGTAGCTCTCGCACCTCTGCGTGGGTCTTTAGGATGTGGTACTTGACGCCGCTCTCAGAGCTGAACTCCTTCGGACACAGAAGGCAGCCATACTTGCCCACCAAGTGGTCCCCCTGTAACAAACAGAACAGTCCAGTCCCCAAAGGTTGGACCCTGTCCCCAACCCTTGGAGGACCCAAAGTACCCAGAGATCACCCTGCAGCAAGACCACCAAATCACCCCTGCTGCTGGGGATTTGGGGAGTGAGGAGAGCATGGGAAGAGGCAGGTGCCCCGAGGGAGGACTGCAGACCCTTGCCAAGGGTCTCTTATCCCAATCTAGTGTGTCCTCTGCCCAGCTAGGGTGACTACTCACACACACTGAGATGAGAAGCCCTGAGGGCAGGATTCAGGACCAAATGGCTTGTTGCTGGGTGTAAGGGACAGGGAGGTGCCCTGGGCTGGCTTTTGGCCACTGACCAGTCTCTGGGTCTATGGAAGAGGCAGACCTATAGGGTGCAAAGTGGGGTCTCATGCTAATGTGTGGGGACCCCTAGTGGGAGTACTCTGGGAGCACTGAGTACACCCTTGGCCATGGAAGAGGCCCCAGAACTGACCTTGCTGCAGCTGGCGAGGTGGGCCTTGAGGCCGGACACACTGGAGTAGATGGCTTCGCAGCACTGCAGGGGAGGCAGGCATGGGCAGGGGTCCAGCAGGCACCACACAAAGTGCAACCCTGCCACAGCCCAGGGAGCCCCCCAGGAGTCCTTGGGTTTGGGCGGGCTGGGCATTAGGGCCTGATGTTAAGGCCCCCTGTGCAGATGGGGGCCTCCATCTAAGGACCCTGCAGGGGCTCAGGGTCAGAGATGGGCTGATCACGTCCTGATGGGTCTCCATTTCAGCCTCTGCTCCTGCCCAGAGGGCCATACCTGGGCTCTCTGTCCCTGAGCCCGTCTCCCCAAGCCCACCCCATCAGCCCACCCCAGCTCACATTGTTGGGGCAGCCGACGTGGCCTTTCTCCTTGACTTCGTTCTTCCACGCCTCCAGCAGCTGGGGGCTCAGTGAGGGGAGGCCTGGCCGAGTGTAGTTGAGCTGTGGAGTCAGGCACAGCACCACATGAGTGGGGCCAGAGGACACCCCCGCTGTGCCTCAGTAGCAGGCATCGTTAGCCCCTCCATGGTCAGGGGTCGGCAGATGGCATAGGTGACAGGGGACTCTGGACATGTCCTGTCCAGAGACCAGGAGGCTGGAGGCCTGGGGTAGCCAATGAGGAGTGACCGGGGCTCCAGCGCTATCTGTGGTGCTTGGACCGGCAGCTCACCCGTGCAGTCTCAGGCACGAGGTCGTCCTTCATGCGCCGCTTGGTCCAGTCGCGGGCTAACTCGTCCTCTGCAATCTCTTGCAGGTGGAACACGGCAACCTGGGCCGATGTGCGGCGGATGCGGCCGCTTGGGGTCCGCTCCACGCCCAGCAGCTCCTCTGCCTCTAGCGGCTTGTCTGTAGATTCCTCAGGGGGCTGGAGGGCAGGGTGAGTCACAGTGAGGAGCAGGCCACACTGGCCCCAGAAAGTGCAGCACCCGGAGCACACGTGGACCCAGGGGGTGTGGGCAACACAGGCAGCCCGTGGGGATGTGGAAGCACCAGGGTCCCAGGTTCACACCCTCCCACCTGCTGGGACACACGCAACTCACAAGGAGAGATGGGGTCACACGTGTCAGGCAGCACATGGACACACATGTAGCACACAGGAAAGAGAATCATGCCACAACACAGGGCCACATGAGAGCTACAAGGATACGGGACCGTAGACCACTCACCGGGGCTGTGTGCTCCGAGCGTATGTGGTAGTCGTGGCCAGCCTTGGAGCGGTAGGTCTTGCCACAGTGGGTGCATGGGAACGAGGGACTGTCCACTTCACAGGGCAGCTTCCCGCAGCGCCGCTGGTGGTACTGGTAGCCCATGAGGCTGGAGAAGGCGGCCCCACAGCCCTGGGGGATCAGGCATCAGAGGTCAGGTAAGTGGCCAGCGAGATGCCAAGCCCCATGCCCCGCTGTGTGTGCCTCCACTGACCTCCTGGGGGCAGCGCAGCCGCCCCATCTGCTTCAGCACCTTGCGCAGCCGGTCTCGCTCCTCCTGCTCGCCCCCCTCAGAGGCCTCGGTGTCGGAAGGCTGGGAACAGGGTACACCTCAGTGCCCCCACTGCTAGGGGCCCTTGGCCCTGCCCCTGCCCAGGGGCAGGGCCACAGTTGTCCAAGGTTAGACATGGGGAAGCTGAAGTGGCGGCGGGGTGAGAGATCGGAGCTGGGTCTGTCATGTACCTTGGCACTGTGCTCAGCCATGGTGTGGTAGTTGAGGCCAGCCTTGGACTTGAACTGCTTCCGGCAGTGCTGGCACTTGAGGGCGTCCTGCAGCTGCAGACATGCCCAACCATGAGAGGCCTGGCCTCAGGGCTAGGGGGCAGGGGGCTCCTCCCTCCTGGAACATTCTGGGGGCAACCTTACCTTCTGACACACCTCCATGTGTTTCTTGAGCCCCACGAGGGTCTTCCGAGTGACCACATTGCAGGTGGGGCAGACAGCCTCCCCCCGCTCATGGATGGCCCGCTGCCACTGCTCCTCAGGGCCACCTGTGGGGCAGGGCTGGGGCCTCAGGGGCTTGTGGGGGCTCCTGGATGCCCTGGACGCCAAGTGCAGAATCCGAGGTCCACACTCAGCCCCCCATCCCTGTGTTCGGGATCCACCCCACAGTAGAGACCTGCCCTGGGCCTCTGCCAGGCAGCCCCCACCTGGGGCTGGGTGGGCCACAGGGGCCAGCGCTTCCTTGCTGACAGTGATGGGGGTGGCCAGCACCTTCTTCCGCACGTCTTCGGGGCTTGGCCCCTCCTGCTTCTTTGAGCGGTGAACTCGGGCCTTGTCCTCGGCTTTGGCCAGGCCTATGTACACACACAGGGCAGGGCAGTAGGTGTGGGCTGTAGGGGCTGGCACACATGTGGACAGGCCTCGCCCCAGAGGTGCCCAGCTGGCTGGGGTCTCACCTTTGAGCCCAAAGGTCCCTGAGATGGACGGCTGCTCCCCTGTAAACTTCTTGGGTGTTTTCTGTTTCCTTCCTGACTCGGGGGAGAGAAAGTAAGGGCCAAGATTCTGGTCAAATAACCATCAGGAGGCCAGAACCACCCTGGCTGCTGCCCCCAGGCTCTCTTCTTACTGTGCTTTGTGCGCTCTGGGTCCTCTTCAGAGGTGGGCACAGGACCTGCAGCCCGTAGCACCTCTAGGTCTCCAGAGGGCCTGCTGCCTGGCAACAGGGAGCCGCTGCTGGGGTTTGCATTCAGCTGCAAGGCTGTGCTCTGGCCTGTGGTGGACGGACCATACTCCCTGTTCTCTGGCCTTGCCTGCTTGGATGGGATGGGGCAGGCATCCAGGCTGTCCGCAGACCTACAGGGAGCAGGTGAGATGAGGGCCAGGAGGGCCTGACCTTGGGCCTCTTAACCCCCAGGCTGCGGCCGAGGAACACCCCAAGCTGGAACAAGTGCTCGTACCTTTTCTTGCCACCATTCCTCCCTGTGGCACGCGGTGCTTTGTTCTCAGACTTGGTCAGCAGTACCATTTTGCAGGGCGGTGTGTGTCTGCTGATGGCAATGGGCCTGCTGACCGTTACCGGCTTGCTGACCACAATGGGCCTGCTCACTGTCACTGGCTTGGTAACTGTCATGAGCTTTGTGACTGGCATGGGTTTGGTGACCGGCACAGGCTTGGTGACTGGCACAGACTTGGTGACCGGTATTGGCTTGGTAACTGGCACAGGCCTTGTGACCGGCATGGCCTTGGTGACTGGCATGGGCCTACTGACTGTGACAGGCTTGGTGACTGGCATAGGCCTAGTGACCGGCACAGGTTTGGTGACCGGCACAGGTTTGGTGACCGGCACAGATTTGGTGACTGGCACAGGTTTGGTGACCGGCACGGGCCTGCTGACCGTAACAGGTTTGCTGATGCCGATGGGTTTGCTGACACCCACAGGTTTGCCAATAGTGACAGGTTTGCTTACTCCAATGGGCTTGCTGACCCCAACAGGCCGGCTGATGGTCACTGGCCGGCTAACTGGCCCAGGCTTGGGGGCAGGCAGGGGTCGGTCCATGTGGTTCCAAATCCGGTGTTTCTCCAGCTGGGTCTTGGAGGTGAATGCGGCCTCGCAGAAGGGACAGGGGAAGGCCAGCCTATCTGAGATGGCGCCCTGGGCAGGGAGGGCAGGTGTGGGCTGGAGCCCCACGGGCCTCTGCCCAGACACACCCCCAGGCCTCCTCTTCCCCAACCCACAGCCCCTTACCCCTTGGCACCGCTGGTAATGGTACTTGAGCCCGTAGATGCTGGGAAACTCCAGCCAGCACCCCGAGTTTGGACACTTCACCCTCGAGTGTGCCTTGAATTCATCTTTCCACTGGTTCATCAGGGAGAGCTGGGCGTGGGGAAAGGCTGGGCTGCTGACCCCTCACAGGCCTCTGTTATCCCGAGCCCCAGACTCAGAGCCCTCCCCAGGTGTTCATGGCACACAGGCCACATAAGTCTCTCAACCTTAGGACTGCAGCCAGAATTCAGGCCATCCTGAGCAGTGGCCACCAGACCTGTTCTAGAAGCCTGACCAAAGGAGTCCACTGGGACGTTATGCATGTCAGAGACTAAGGCCCCAGGCCACATGAAGCCCACCAGGCCAGTGCTCATACCCGGAAGTGACCTCAATAGGGAGACCCCAGCATTAGCCCACCCGGGCCCTCAGGGAGCTCACAGGAATGTCTCGGAGGGCCTGGTTCTCAGCTTTTGGCCGTCCCTTTTTCTTCCCTTCCATCCTGTCACTGGCTGGACTTCCTGGGTCAAAGCAGAGTGGGGCTTGGCCAGGCACTGTCTGTCCACTGCAGACCACCGGCATCCCTGCAGTGCACAACACACCAAGGCTCAGAGGCTATGTGGCCTAAGGGGCTGGTCAGTTCTGGAGCATGCCTTTTTTCCCCAACACCAAGGCACAAGGGGCAGGGGTCTATGGTCAGCTTGCAATAAGAACCTAGAACCCAGGGCTATGTTTAAGACAGTCCCCATCCTAGGAAGGCCCTCAGAAACTCAGGTGGCCTGGCTAGGTGCCCGGAGACTGGATACCGAAGGACACAGCCTATTCCATCTGCTAGCTGTCCATGACCATCTGGAATGGGTTTTGGCCCTGAGTCCTCTTACCCAGCTTTGGTGGGTCATGCAGCATGGGAAGTCGAACCTCCTTCCGGCCACCATCCTTCCCGGGTCCACTCCTGCTGGACCCCTGGAGCCGGCGGCCTCCTCCAACACAGAATGGATCGGTCATCTCTGCAGAGCACATGGATAGGCCTGAGGGGCGACAGGTCCAACTTGCAATGTGCCTTGGGGCTGCCCTGGAGCCCTGCCCCCTGCAGACAGGCCCTTTCTGGCCCAGGAGGGGAGCCTTGCTGTGCTTTCGGTCATGTGGGAAAAGCAAGGTGGGCTTCTGATCAGGGGAGAGGCTGACAGCTATGGTCTCCCCAAATAACCCAAGAAGCACTAGCCGCTTGGAAAGACCTAATCCTGTCCTGAGACACCCGCCAGCTTCAACAGACTCCCTCTGTCCCAGACACAGGTCCCAAAATGTACCAAGATCACACGCCTCTCGCTGGGTGGGGGTATGTCACCAGGAGAGGTAGCCTGTGCAGGAGGCAGGAGGCTGACAACATCCCTCCAGGGCCAATTATGACACCATTAATGGCTGCTGGATCACAGGCCACCCAGCCCGGGCACTTTGGGGACAACTTCTCCACAGGGCTCTTGCCCTTCCCCACCCAGACGCAATGTACTGTCAACCTACCCAGGCATCCCCCTGGATCCTTCTCCCCAGACACAGGACAGCAAAGGTGGGCGCCGAGGGCTCCAGCCTACTCCCCAACCACATGCACCCCTCTCTGGTGGGCAGACAGAGGACACCACCAGCACCCACCTCTGGCCCCCATACGAGCCGAGCCATCTTATCTGACCCTCTTCTCAGCCTTGTCCCCAGCCAGGGACCCACCACCCAGACAGAGGTCTTGTGCTTGGCCCCTAGACCACCCTGGCTGACTCACCTCCCTTCACCTGCACTCTCGAGCCCCTAGGTTCCCTGCCTACAGGCCCACCCACACCACTTTAGCAAAACAAGTCACGGCAAGACCAGGCCGCAAAGCCCCAGGCTCCGGAGCCTGCAAGGCCGCTGGCCAGAGAACACCCTGAGGCCCAAGGACGGGCCTCCGTGGCCTGTTCTTCTGGGGGATCCCACAACCTGAGAGAGCACTGTGGAGCAAGAGAGGGCCTGAGCCCAGCCCCGTTCAAGGTCCTCCCACAGGGACACTCAAAGCCACAGAAGAGGGTGGTACCGGGGAGCAATGTGAGGGTGTGTGAGCCGATGACTCCTCCTCTGACAGTTCCTAATCGATTTAGATCAGAGGGGATAGGAAGGGGCTGCTGTATCCAGGAAGACTAGAGGGCCGAGGTCAGAGGTCAGGACAGCCACTGCCCATTGACGAGGAGGATGTCAGCATGGGGGGTGAGATCCTAGGACACCCAAACAAAGTTCTCTGGACATCCTCACTTTGCAACTTCGAAAACAGAGTGGACATGAGTCGCCCCAGCCCGATGACCCCAGCGGCCTGGGGTGCTGGTGCCTGCTGAGCTCCCCTCCTACTCTTTCTGAAGCCTGGGACGAGACTGCAGGGTCGGGGGCCTGAGGCCAGGGCCGGCCCTGTAGGCAGAGCCCTCCTTCCCTCCCGGACCCGCGCCTCGTGCGCCAGGACAGAAGGACGTCCACTGTCCCAGCAGCCCGGCAGGGTGGTGGCGGCGGCGCCCTCGCGGGTCGCGTGGTACTTGACGCCGCTCTCA
>NW_007727528.1:291773-296308 GCF_000696425.1 Galeopterus variegatus
CCGCATGCGCGCTCCCGCCCCTCCCGCCTTTGACAGTTTCACTGGGGGGAGGGGGCGAACTCTCGCGGTATTCCTGCCGCGGACGGCACCGGGGAGGGGGCCTCGGGGAGGGGGCGCGCGAGGAGGGGGCCCAGGGGAGGAGGCGCGGGGAGGGGGCGCCCGGCCTGCTGTGCCTGACTAGTGATCCTTCGCCTCCTTCGACCGGGCCTCCAGTGCCAGGTGGCTAGTTATGCTGTCCGAGGACGGGAGGCGTTTTGTGGAGAGTAGGGTAAACTGAGGCACGATATGGGCGCTAGGCATTGCCCCCAATCCGGCACGGATTGAGGCGACCCGACGTCACCGCATCCTGGCCCGGGGACAAGAGAGAGGCCACCATGCCCCAACACCTTGACCCTCCTAGCCCCGGGGGTGGGGGGGGGAGACATGGGCAGGCAGGGCAGGATTGGGCCTCTTTCCAGCTGGCCCCCGAGGTCACCCTTGTGATTCTAGCCACCATCAGGGTCGCCTGGCTCCTGGCAATGTTGGGGCAGCTTGAGACTATGGGGCTTTATTGGGTCCACTGACCATCGGATCAATCTTTCCCTATTTTGGGCGTGGTGGTCCTCTCCTCGCTCTCCCAGAGCCTGAACTTCTGCAGGGGCACCAGCCAACGAAGCAGATAAGGGAGTAAATCTTCCCGTAGAATGCGGGCTGGTGACAGGGTGGAACATGCTGGCTGGTGACCCCAAGGGAGCCCCATCTGCCAGGGAGGAACTCAAGCCTCTGGAGGGAAGAGAAAGGAGACTTTGTGTTTCACCTTGTCCCGATAAAATACTATCAAAACTTTTTTTTACCATATGTGTACATTACTTTTACAATTAAAACTGACTTTTATTTTATTTTATTTTATTTTTTAAAAGATGACCGGTAAGGGGATCTTAACCCTTGACTTGGTGTTGTCAGCACCACACTCTCCCAGTGAGCTAACCGGCCATCCCTATATGGGATCCGAACCCCTGGCCTTGGTGTTATCAGCACCGCACTCTCCCGAGTGAGCCACGGGCTGGCCCTAAAACTGACTTTTAGAAGCTTTTTTTTTTTTTTTTCTTTTTTCCTTTTTGTCTTTTTTTACTGACCGGTAACGGGATCGCAACCCTTGGTGTCGCGCCCGTACCCGGGACCGGCAACGGGCTCGCAACCCTCGGTGTTGCGCCCGCACCGCGCTCAGCCAGTGAGCGGGAACCGGTCTCCACATGGGATCCGAACCCTCGGGGGGAGAGCCGCTGTGCTCCCAAGCGGCGCACTCTCCAGTGCGCCACTGGGCCGGCCCTAGAAGCTTTTTAATACCCCTTCTCACATTCCACAAACATTTTGGACTCCTCAGCGCTGGTGTGGGCTGGAAATTGCTAGCCAGGAAATGGAGTTACAAGGTACACCCCTTCCCTGGGGCCTTTCCTGCCCCACCTGCCCCCTGTCCCCCAGCAGCCACTGCATTGCTTGGGGACAGGGCATAGAAGACAGCAGCAGATTTGGGGGCCACCTTCTCAAAGGGAACCTTGGGATCTGTTTTGCTCAAGGCAGGCTGTCTGTGGAGGATCCACTTGGTTGGCCATTTGCTTGATAATCTGAGCCAGAGAGGCCTGTGTGCACCAGCCTGTGTCACCCAAGGAGGAAGAGGACAGAGTTCCTCAAGGCCAGGGTCATAATGTCCTTCCCTCCTTGACCATCTCCACCCTGGGGACAGGACCAGCAGTGTGCATCCCCCGAGGTGCATCCAAGGTCATCAGCTTTCCCTGTGTAAGTCTGGGTGTCCACACATGGGACATGTCAATGTCTTTTGGTAGGTGTGTGCCTAAATGTGCATCAGGTGGCACCCACGTTCGGACACCATGGCATGAGGGCATATCTGCATGTCTGTGCAAGGTGAGATCAATGCCTGTCTGCAGGCTAGTGTCTGGGTGGATGTGTGTGTTCAGGCTGTGGCACGTCTGGGCATCAGGGTGCCAATTTAGGTCTGTGTGTAAATATCTGTATGTCAAGGTGTGAGGGACCAGTTGTTTCTGTGTGTGTCCAGAGTCAGGGTGCTGTGTAATGTAGAGAGTGTCTGTGTGTACTGGGGATGTGCTGTGTCCCATGTATTTCTGTACCACAGGGGATCATTATGTGTCTGTGTTTTATGGCTTGCATTTGCATAATTTTGTGTATTTGTGGGCTATTATATATCTTTGTGTCTGTGCATCTGGCAACTACACGCATGTGGTTGTGTGTATTGGGAAGTGTTGTGTGTCTGTTGGGGTATGTTACTGTTTGTTAGTGTTGGTGGCTTATCTCTGTGTTCCTGTTTGTGTGTCTGCTGTGTGTATGTGTGTGCTGGGGTGCGTGCTGTGATCTGTGTGTTTCCATTGTCCTGACATTGCCCTGTGTGGGAGGCTGAATCCCCCAAGAGATGTCCATGTCAAATCCCTGAACCTGGGAATGGGACCTTATTTGGAGAAAGGCTCTCTGCAGATGTGATTAAGGATTCTGAGATAAGGAGATTGTCCTGGGTTACCCAGGTGGGCTCTCAAGCCAAGTCTCCTCATGAGAAGGAGGTGGAGGGAGATCTGGAGTGAAGTGTCCAGGTCCCAGGACTCCCTGAGCAGCCACCAGAATCCGGAGGGAGCACAGCCCTGCTGGATCTGGGACTTCTGACTTCCGGAACTGAGAGAGAACAAATTTGAGCTGTTTTAAGCCACCCTTTTTGTGGGCTTTTGTCACAGTAGCTCCAGGAACCACGTACAGTGCAACCACGTACAGTTGGGTGTCAGTATGTCGTGCCCAGCATTGCGTGACTTCCAGGAGGTGTCCTGGGGTTGACAGGCAGCCCCTGCAGGACGCAACACCACTGCCCCCTGGTGGCTCGGCTGCAGGTGGCTGGGTTGGACAACCCTTCCTCCCAGATCCAGCACTGCCGTTTGAGAACCAGGTTTATTTCTGATTTTTCATCAGAGTATAAAAAAGTGAGCACAATAGAAGGAAGATGAGACAGGAATGCTGGGGGGGGGAGGCAAGACAAAGGGGAGAGGAGCAGTAACGGGAAGGGGCCTGTGGACAAAGTCTGATGGCACAAGGCAGGTGGGGATACTCAGGACAGCTGGACAGGGATGAGGGGCCTCCCCATGGGGCGGGGGCACGCTTGATGAGAGGTGCCAGGCCAGCTGCCCAAATTTCACTTGGGACCTGCAATGACCGACCTTGAGCCTAAGGCCAGTTCAGGATACATAGAGGGAACGGGGGCTCAGCCTCATCTGTCCCTGAGAATTTCAGAGTCCCCAAGGGCAGTTGGGGAGGGCAGAGGAGCAAGAGGGTGGGGTCTGCCAGGTGCCTCCGGCACTGTCCCTTTGCCAGGCAGCACCAGCTCCAAGCCACTCAGGGAGGGGCTGCCCAGGCTCCTGGCCCTTTGCACAGACTCTGGTGTGACTTCCAAGTTTTCCTGGGAAAGCAGCAGTGGGAATACCCACACGTGACTGTGTCTCAAAGGTGGTCTCCATGAACCTGGCGGCCGGACACATGCTAACAAGCAAGGCTTTCCCAAACAAAACGCCAGAGCACTGCTGAGCTGGGTGGATGCTGGGTGTGGAGTCCCCTGGCCAGGGCTGGAGTCCTTGTTGTGCCATTTCTGTCTCTGGGGCTTGGGCAGTCCCGGGTCTCTGTTGGCCTCAGTTCTTGTCAATAGACAGGGTGTGGTGAGGGTGCTTTTAAATAGTGAGTGAAAGCACTCAGCAGGTGCCCAGCCGAGTGGGCAGGTGCTGATGACCATCACTCTGGATGGTGGCTTAGGTTTCCTGGGCCCTGGCAGGGGCAGGAAAGGGGTACAAGCAAAAGGGAGCCTGGACAGTTTATCCCACCTGTGCGGCCAAGGGAGGGCGCAGAACCGAACGGCCAGGTGGACAGAAACATGGCTCAACAGGCACTGGAACCATGGGGGTCTGACATCTCGTGGTGAAGGGAATGTAAATAATCAGGCTCCCTGGGAGTCTGGGGGACATCCAAACCCCTACTCTGGCTCTAGGCAGCTGTCCCCAATGCTGCCAGCAGCACCAGGGGGTGGGCTTGGGCTCAGGAGGAGGGGCCACATGCAAGCAGCTCTCTGCCTAACCAGCTGCAGGGCATTGCCTGGAGTGCCCAACCAGAGGCTCCTGGAGGTGGTGATCCTGGTCCCGCCTGTCCGTTGGTCTGGACTCGACCACTAGGGCATCCTGCAGGGTCCAAGAGGGACTGCCTGGCCAGCTCTGCCTCGTTCTTGGCCATGGGCTTCGGTCACAGTGCTGGGGTCTGGGGTTCAAGCCTGGGCAGCAGCTAGGACATGCTTCCGAAGGAAGCTGTGGGTGGATGGGGATGACGCAGGGGTGGAGCCCTCGACATCATCTGAAGTCTGGTCCTTACCTGGCCCCCCAGCCACTCTCCTGAGATCATTCCATCCACCCTGCACTCAGGGAGACCTCTCAGCCCAGCCCCCCCCCCCCAGGCCTCTCTGGCACGCCTGGCCCCTCCCACTGACCTTGGCTGAGCAGCTG
>NW_007727528.1:296979-299861 GCF_000696425.1 Galeopterus variegatus
TCCATCCCCCCTGCCCCCAGGGAGACCCCCCACCCCCCCCCCCCCCCCCCAGGCCTCTCTGGCACGCCTGGCCCCTCCCACTGACCTTGGCTGAGCAGCTGCAGGCTCCGCCCCTCCTCGCGCACCTGCAGTCGGAGTACCTGCTGCAGCACCTCCTGTCTCTGGGCCTCCTGTGCCAGCCCCATGCGCTGCAGCTTCTCTGCATTCAGTCGCAGCAGCGCCCGTCCTGGGGAGTGAGGAGAGGGGCTGTGCTGAGGCCAGCAAGAGCCAAGGCAGAGACGAAGAGGGCAAGAGTGGGGAGGAGGGATAGAGAGACAGGAAAAGAGACTTCCTGGGAGAGAGGCAGCGGAACGGGATGGGGAGCAGAAGACAGAGACTGAACAGAGAAGAGCCAGGTGAGGACAGAACAGAAACTGGGAGAGACACTCGAGGCGGATTCTGCAGAGAGACAAACACACAGAGCAGAGGCTGACATGGAGGAAAGGCAGGCTGAGGCTGGAGGACAGACACCCCGCCCGCCCCAGCCACCATGGCCGTGCTGTACCAGTGATGGCATGCTGGGAAAAGGCCTCGACGTAGACGAGGTAGTTGTGGGGGCAGTGCTTCTTGAGCCATTTGCAGACGTCCTGCTGACTCCACAGGACCACGGGTCGCGTCAGGCCGCCCAGCGAGGGGCTGGTGTGGTACAGGCCATAGTGGTCAGAGTACAGCTGGCCCTGCAGGGGAGGGGGTGGCAGGTGGAGTGAGAGTGGCGGATCTAGGAGGGCAGGGGTTGAGGCGGGTGGGGTGGGTGGATACCTGGGGGGTCTCTGTGCCAGGCTGCTGCAGGAGCTTGATGGGCCTGCTGCCGGCAGCCCTCTGGCTGCGGGAGTCGTGCCACGTGAGGCTGGTGCCTGGCGTCCGAGGCCGGTGGTAAGGGATGCTTTCTGCAGACACTGTGTGCTCCAGGAGGGTCCGGCAGAAGCTGAAGTGGGCAGTGGCTGTGTGCAGGGGTGGCTGGTCAGAACCATCAGGGCCAGGGCCAGAGGCTCCTTTCCCTGAGAGCCAGCCACCTAGCTCATCTCCCCTCTACAAATGAGGGGAGCCATTTTCCCAGTGAGGGGTTCCCAAGCCCTGAAACTCTGAGGGAAATGTGCATCACTGTCTTGAGGACCCCACCCAGCCCAAAGATGAAGAACTGGAAACACCCTTCCCCTTGCGAGTCCATAGCCCACCCTCTGTGGAGCAGGATGGATTCTTCTTAGATCACAGGACGTGTCTACCAGGGAGCCTATGACCTATAGCCAGGTGAGAGGGGCTATCCTGCGATTGCCCTGACCTCACCCTTGCCTTGGACTGGCACACAAGCCTTACATGCCAGACCAGGGTGTACACACAGGACCTGTCTCTGAGGAAAGGCTGGCCCCCGTGTCTTGGGAGGCCCTCTGTGGTGGGCAGAACCCACTAAGGACACTTTCTGCCTATTACCGTTGAGGTGCCCAGGTTCTACAGTCATGCCTGGTGTTTGAGGCTTGGCCCCTGTCCCACCCTGCTTACTGACTATGACGCTGACAAAATGCCTGAAGTCTGGGCAAGTGACAACTGAGATTCTCCAAACACATGCTGGGCTTTCCTGCTGTGCCGTCTTCCACAGGGCCCTGGCCCAGGATAGCGCTGTGTGAATGGTGGGTGCCCACTGGGCATGTGCTATTCAGAACAAGCATGTAGTGGTACAGCCCCAGCTGGGGGACCCACGGCGATGCCCTGTGCTCCATCTTCCCACACCAACTTTATTACACTTGTCACATTTTAGTTTTATCATGACTTCTGGGATCACTGCTAACATGAGTCTGGGGAGGACAGACACCCTGATTGGGACCCCTCTAGGGTGAGATTCTTATGTCTTGCTCAGATCTTGGTGCACAGGAGGCACTCCAGCCGTGTTGTGAGTGAATGACTGCTCTGCGTGGTGTCTGCAAGTCAGCAGAGCCTGGGGGGACAGGAAGGTGGGCACAGACTTGCCCATCTTTGCAGCCTCCAGGCGGTGACTCAGCAAGGTAGGACCAAGTTCCCAGGCCAGAGCCCTTGCCCGCCCCCAACAGTAAAGTAAGAGACCCTCCCTCCCACAGACACAGCCAGCCTCCCCACACTGGGAGGGGGCTTGGTGATGAGTCTAGGAGGTCTGAGTAAGATGGGAAACCCACATTCTACTCCCCTGTCCTTCCACTCCTGTAAGACTCCTGTGACTTAGCACCCCTTCCCCCATTCTTGCAACTTTGGGAAACCGCACCCCAGGTGACTCTCAATTTGAGGTCTAGCGTTAGAGGGTGTGGCCAGTGTTGCCACCGCCCCTAGGTAGCCTCTAGCACGCTGGGAAAACACTTATTCCTAGCCCGCACCTCCCAGGGCACAGGCGCGGTGGTCTCAGGGCTTCGCGGGGACTCCCTGGGGCTGGGGCTAAGGCTAGGGCTGGGGCTGGGGCGCGCCGCTCCAGGGAACCAGTCTGACACCTCCGCCCGCGCCGAACCTGCCCGGGGCCAAGCAGGCCCGCCCATTTCCTGCCCGCACTCAGGGTCAGCGCTCCGTCCATCCGTCCGTCGGTCCCTCCCAGACCCAACGTCAGAATTCCAGAACGAAATGGGGCCGGGGGCACCCGAGCCGGGCTGTGACCTCGGCCCCCTCTCGGCTCCACGGCGAGGGCTGGGGAGAGTTTTCCCTGCGCGAAGGGAAAGGTGACCCCAGTGCGGTGCCAGCCTGGAGACAGGAGCCCGGCAGGTCACCCCCCCCATCCCAAGCCAAGGGCGCGCTGATCCCCGAAGCCTGAGGCCGCCCCCCCTCCCCTGAGCAGGACAAAGGCCACAGGGACCACCTCAAGCCGGGGCTCACCCCGGCCCCCGCCGCCG
>NW_007727528.1:300099-301597 GCF_000696425.1 Galeopterus variegatus
GGGGCGCCCGGGGAGCTCTGGGGGGTGGCGGCGGCGCGCGGGTCTGCGCGAGCAGAAGGCGTCTGCCCGGCGAGGGGCGTCCGTGCGCACCTGGGCGCGGCCCCCTCCCGGGCGAGAGTCCCCGTGCGCGGCCCGGTCTTCGGAAGTGGGCACGCGAGGCACAGTCGGGTCCCTCCGTCTGGAGGCGGGGTGGGGGCGTCCTGCTCTCTCCTGGGGTACCCACCGGGGTCCAGGCCAAGGGCAGACAAACCTTCCAGAGCACAGGCGCGATCCAAACACTTGCATCGCTCTCCTACCTCGCCCACTCACGCACGCACTCACGCATTTACTCGGGCACGTTCCAGACCCCTCAGATCTCTCCCTCTCGAATGGATGGATACCTGCTTGCCCAAAGGAGCCAGCTTGACCCTCTCCTACGCCCGCCCCACTGTGAACTTCAGGGTGCTTTCCCCTTCTCTCCGCAGCTCTAGAACCTGGCTCAGTGCCCAGCCATAGTGGCGGTGCAGCGCTCAGTAACTAAAAGGGGCTTGGCTGGGGCAGCGCACGAACTCCAAGTAGGCTGTAGCGGGCAGGGGGGATGTCTGTTCCAGGACCCCAGGGGGAAGTACTGGGGCGGGCTGGGGCTAGGGAAAATGTGGTTGCCTGGTTCAACAGAAGGCCAGGCTTGCAACTAGCTGAGTGTTGCCTTCTTTGCCCAAGAGCCTGCGTGATTCCCCCAGGTGCATGTGGGGGCTAGGGGATGTCTCACAGCAGAAGAGGCAGAGGTGCACGTGGACATGCAGAAACGCATGAACAGAGTAGAGTCATGCACGTGATCTGACCTGCACACACGCCCCACTAGTACACACAGAATTCACCCACATGCTTGTGACCACCACGTCCACATTAAGTGTTCCTGACAGGTCTGCTGCATTCGTTTGTTTTCCTCAATTAGCTCTCCAGGAGCTCGGGATGTGGCTGGGCTCGTCCTCACCAAAATGTACAGGGCATGGTGGGGGGTGTGGGTTGGAGCCCCCGTGTGGGCCGTCAGAGACAGGTACCCGACCTGGGGCCCAGGAGCCTGAGCGCCGAAAGCGAAGGGCAGCGGTCTGCACGCAGGTCGCACGCACAGACAGGTGTGCAGCTCCGCTCAGAAGTGACCAGGGCCCGAAGGGCGGCGTGGGAAGCCCCGCGCGTCCTGCTCGCACAGGCAGGTCTGCCCGGGGTTCGTCCGGAGGTGTAGCCTCGTGACGCCCGGCCACAAGGCGGCGTTGCAGCGTCTGCGCCCTCGCCCGCTGGACCCGCCACCTGGCCGCGACCGGAAGTCGTCAGCGGCGCGCCGGGGCTTCCGCCGGGGAGCCCGAGGCGGGCGGGGCCTTGTGCCGAGAGCGCTTTGCTTCCGGGGTGTGGGTGACGGGAGGCCGCGACTCCTTTGACAGCGGAGCCTCGTCCCCTGCCTTCCCGGCTTTGGCCGTAGTCGCAGCCATGAACAAGAAGAAGAAGCCGTTCCTGGGCATGC
>NW_007727528.1:302525-307783 GCF_000696425.1 Galeopterus variegatus
GGGGGGGGGGGGGGTGGGGGCGGGGTCCGGGGGCGGGGTCCGGAGTGCGCAGGCGGGGGTCCGAGGTGCGCGGGCGGGGGCGGGCCGGGACGAGCAGGGGACCGAGCGCGCGTGCGGGGTCTGGAGGCGGGTGGGGGCCAAGGCCGCTCCTTTGGTAGGGCTCTCGGTGGTTTGGCGTAATTGCTGGGGTATGTGGTGGGCTTCGGGGCCAGGACAAACCCGGCTGGGAGTCCTATCTGCGGCCCGGTGGACGTGACTTGGGGCTTATCTGCGTGTCGGCTCAGCCCCGGCGTTCGGTCTCTAAAATGAGTGACAATCTCGCGTGCAGAGTGAGGTGGGGAAGAATCTCTCAAGTGTAGCAGTAACAGGCGACCACCCTCTCCAGGCCAGCAGACCCCTCCTTGCCTTGAGCGCGGCTGACCCTTTCTCCATGGTCTGGATTCCTGTGTGGTGTCTCCCAGCGCCCCGTTCTTTCCCCTATGGCATTGGTCCTCATTTGCTGCTTGTTCAAACTCTCGGCTCCCTGGGAGAAGGGATGGCATCTGTGAGGCTTGTGCCTGGGTCCCCTACTTGCCGCATACGTTAACGTCATAGATAAGCAGTCTCGTCATCCTTTTCGGCTCTTGATTTGATTAGGAAAAGTACTGGGTTTTTCTTGGCGGTATTATAGGAGAACCAGTGGGCTGTGCACAAGACTCATACTGACATCATTTTCAGGTGGTATTAGTATAAATAAGTACAAAAAGAACAGATTTGGAACTCGGGGGTTCCAGAGGTCAGGGGACACTCTATGGAATGAATGTACCATTTGAGCCAGGTTTAGGAGGAGAGCTGGGTTTAAGTATGTAGAAATGTGGCACGGGTAGAGGAGAAACTGGCATTTTGTGTGCGGGCGTTAAAAAAAGAAGTCAAGGCATGGAGGAGGACCAGGAAACAGCAAGGAATCCAGCGTGAGTGGAATGTGCAGCAAATGAGATGGAGCAGGTTTCAGGGTTCTTGAATGTCAGGCTCATCAGAGAGATGTCAACACTTCAGAAGGCCTTAGAGCTGTGTTTTGGGGAGAATCACTGGACATAGCATGAGTTGAAGTAGGGAAGCCTAGAGGCGTGGATACCTAACTTGGTTCCCAGCTTTGATGGGAGTCAGGGTCTGTGAAGGAGAGATTTTGGAGGTGGAATCAGCAGTATTTCGGGTCAGGCAGGATAGAGAAGGGGGGAGAGGGAGGTAGAGGTGATGTATGCCTGGGACCGCAATGCTGTTATCACTGAAGCAGCCCAGAGCAGCTGCAGGGTGAGCACAGAGAGAAGCTCAGTGTGAGCCACGTTGGGTTTGAGAACCTTGCTGGATGTGGAGCGGAGATGATCAGTAGGTTTTGGGGGGAGGTAGGTCTGAAGGCGTGGGCAGTCGTGTGGAGGAGAAATGGAGGAGCCTGGGGTGGAGAGAGATTGCCTTGGTAACCTCCTCAGAGTGGGTCTAAATGTTCAGGCAAGGAGAGAAGACCACTAGTATTTGAGAGCATGGTTTGAGAGTGCAGTTCACGGCCACCAGGATCTTTGCAGGTTTCGCAGAGGTGTCAGAAAAAGGGGTGTTTTTAAGATGACTGCACATGCAAGGAAGAGTGCAGGAGCAAGGTCATCCTGATAACCGGTGTCTCGGGGTCTCCTGCAGTGCCACTGGCTTTACCACCCGGTCTGACATTGGGCCCGCCCGGGACGCCAATGATCCTGTGGATGATCGCCATGCACCGCCAGGCAAAAGAACCGTCGGGGACCAGATGAAGAAAAACCAGGCTGCCGATGATGACGACGAGGATCTGAATGACACCAACTATGATGAGGTAAGTTGTGGGGCTTTGTGGCTTCTCCAGCCAGTCCCCAGAAGGGCTCACCAGCTTCCTAATCCAGGGTGCTGTTGACGTTTGTGATGAGTGGCTGGTACATTTAATAGTTAAGCTGCCCATGGGACATCTTCAGTTAATTGGTGTTAAATCATTTCAGGTTTTTTTTTAGATGTCTTCTAACAGATGATATCTTTCTTCTGAGAATAAGATTTTTAAAATAATTTTAATTTTTTAAAAGATGACCAGTTAAGGGGATATTAACCCTTGACTTGGTGTTGTCAGCACCACGCTCTCCCAAGTGAGCCACGGGCTGGCCCTAAAATAATTTCAAATTTGTAGGAAATTGCAAAAATAATACCAAAAAAAGATCATAAAAGAGTTTCTGTATACCCTTCACCAAACTTCCTCCCATCTTACATTACCTTAGTACAATTATTGAAGCCAGGACATCAACATTGACACAGTGCTGATAATTAATCTGTAGATCTTTCTTGAATTTCACCAGTTTTCCCATGAATGTCCTTTTCTGGCTTAGGACCCAGCCCAGGATCCCCTGTTGCACTTTGTTGTCTCTCCCCATTGGGATGACTTCTCCATCTCCCATACCCTTAACACTCGCAGAGCACTCATCAGTTATGTTGTAGACTGTCCCTCAATTCTGGTTTGTCTGATGAGAAAAATAATTTAGCAAGTATTTTACAACTATAGATGTTCTCTGTTTCTGCTGCTGGGGTTGTGCTGGAGGAAGAACTGATCCCTGTATGTATGTTGTCTGGTTCTCAGTTTAATGGCTATGCTGGGAGTCTCTTCTCAAGTGGACCCTACGAAAAAGATGACGAGGAAGCAGACGCGATTTATGCAGCCCTGGATAAGAGGATGGATGAAAGAAGAAAAGAAAGAAGGTAAACAGATGTTACTGCCTTTCACACTGAGTGTATCCGTCTTCTTAAAAAATGTTTTGTTTTGGGCCAGCCTGTGGCGCACTGGAGAGTGCGCCGCTTGGGAGTGCGGCGGCGCTCCCGCCGAGGGTTCGGATCCCATGTGGAGACCGGTTCCCGCTCACTGGCTGAGCGTGGTGTGGGCACAGCACCGAGGGTTGCGATCCCGTTACCGGTCAGTAAAAAAAAGACCAAAAAAAAAAATGTTTTGTTTTGACTTGTTCTGAACTTGGAGAAAAGTTGCAGGGGCAATGTGTGTGTCTGCTGAACTTTAAGGCCACTCGGCTCTCGGTGTCTGGCAGCTGCACTTGCATGAATGCTGGGCTGCCTTTGGGCCTGGGGACTGCAGTAGAGAACTTAAGAACTCTAAGTCTGGCTTTCCAGAAAGCAGCAGAATTTGGGGGATTACTTTGGCTTTCTCTTAGGGTTACCATCTTTGAAATGGGCATAGTGGTGTTGATTAATCTATATTAAGTAATTTGGAAATGAACCGAAGATGGCAGATGAACATCTAAATCTTCTTGGGTAGGTGGTTGTGGTTTGGGAAGCTCGCTCCACATGCACTATTGTGACACGACCTCGCAGGGGTCAAGCGGGCCCATAGGAGTTGTAGAACACAGGGAGCTGGAGGGAGCCAGTTGCCGTGGGCAGGCATTCTGTTCTTGGGTGCCTTGTTGGAGATAAGACTGTTCCTCTGCAAGACTCGTTGCTTTCTCTGAGGGCTCTGAGGTGGGCATCTTGCCCTGAACTCTAGTTAGCAAATCTGTTGTGCTGATAACCCCTCAGTGACCAGTTACTGTGGTAACTTCCTGAATTCTCTGTTCTTGTTCTGGGGAAATTTATGTCAAGTGAGCACATGGTGCTGCAAAACATAATGAATGATACTACTTTGTAAGTTTTAAATATTTCTTATTATAAAAATAATACATTCTCATTATGGAATGTTGGGAAAGTGAGATTAGGTAGGGTTAAAAGTATAGTATTTATTTTTATGTTTTTGACAGCTGGCTGGTATGGGGATTTGAATCCTTGACCTTGGTGTTATAACACCATGCTCTAACCAACTGAGCTAATGAGTTACCCAAAAGTATAGTATTTATTCATAAGCCCGGAAACTGACAGTTAACATTTTGGTTCATTTTTCTCTTTTTATTGCTTTTTATACATGCAGTTTTGTAACTTCTCATGATGTATGCAAGATTTTTAAGTTTTTTCAAGATCATTATAGATGAGTGAAGTACAGTTCTTCTGGAGATTTTTTTAAAGCTTGTTATTAAATTGATATGCATAAATTTATACCTGTAGTAATTACGTGTGAATGGTTTTGCATTTTAATGATTTGATTTCGATTCTGTGGGGCTAATTCGTTTTAAAAAACAGCAAGTGATATGGACACATATAGAAAGTCAGCATGTTAAGTGTTTTTAAGAAGTGATTGACTTTTTAAAACTTTTTGTTCTGAGAACTTTCAAAACACACCCCACCCATGTAGAAAGAGTACTGTGGTGAGCACCATGAGACCCACGTGGCTTCAGCTTTTGCTCCCAGTTGGCACATTTGTTCATTTGCATCTATGGGAATTTCTTCTGGGTCATTTCAGGGTTGGTGGACATAGCACTTCACTCCTCTGCACCTAGCACCTGTCTCCTACATGAGCATGGTGCCTTTATCACACCTAGCAATGTGAACAGTGTCCAGTCCCCATAACATCACAGAATTGCTTTTTTCCAAACCAAGATGCAATCAGGATTCCTCCTCATGTCATGTCTACTAAGACTTTTATTTATTTATTTATTTATTTATATATATTTTAAAGATGACCGGTAAGGGGATCTTAACCCGTGACTTGGTGTTGTCAGCACCACGCTCAGCCAGTGAGCGAACCGGCCATCCCTATATGGGATCTGAACCCGTGGCCTTGGTGTTCTCAGCACCACACTCTCCCGAGTAAGCCATGGGCTGGCCCAGACTTTTAATTTATAATAGCTTAATCCCCCTGCCTCTTTAGCTTTTTCATGACACTGATGCTGGCCTTTTTAATCTTTTTATGACATTAATTTTGAGATTAGTCTTTTTGTTGAAGGATCCAAATTATGGAATGGCTGTCTACCTCCTCAGGGTGTCCTTTAACTTATTCCACTCTCAGTATTTTCTGTGGAGTTGAAGTTGGATCCTGAGGCTTGATTAAAATCAAGTGGAACATCTTTGGCCAGAAAACCAGATAGATGTGGCTGTGTGTGTGACTTCACATCAGGACCCAGCACCTAATTACCTCCAACTCACAGAGAGGGGTTTATCCCTTCCAAGCACATCCCTTATCATAATCCATTCAGACTCCAACCTTTGGATGTTTTCCTTTTACCTTAAGGGGAAACTTAAATCCGAACATTAGGAAGTATTAGCTACTTGGTTCATGTCAATTCCTGTCGGGCCTCCCTGAGCCAGAGGCCGACAAAACCGAGCGGGAAGAGACCCCGGTC
>NW_007727528.1:311163-316131 GCF_000696425.1 Galeopterus variegatus
GCAAAGTTATGCCCAACAAATTCCTTTTAGTTTACTTGGGTTGATCCTTTGTTACAGTTTCCAGTTATATTCTTTATGCTTAGGTGTAGCCTAGACATGGTACTAAATCATCCACATCCCCACATCCCTGAAGAATGGTTTCACAGGTGATGATACACACCATTAGTTCTGGCAGATGGAGCAGTGGAACTGAGCAAGAGCTGTTTGGAAGAGAAGGAAACAGCAATGGAGGATTAAGCAGAGGGCTTGGTGTGTAACCAGGACAGCGTTTCAGTTTTTCTTCTGAGTTGGATATTCATAGGATGGTCCTACCTTTGGGATTTTGTGAATTTTATTTATTTTTTTGTAATAGAAGAATTACTTTCTTTATTTCTTGATACTGATTCTTTTGGGGGGGCATAAAACAAGGATTTTGTGAATTTTAAAGCAGTAAATAAAGTCATGCTCAGATGGAAGTGTTTATATTAAAGTAAGATAACTTGTTTTTTTTTTTGTTTGTTTGTTTGTTTTTTTTAAAGATGACTGGTAAGGGGATCTTAACCCTTGACTTGGTGTTGTCAGGACCACGCTCTCCCAAGTGAACTAACCGGCCATCACTATATAGGGATCTGAACCCTTGGCCTTGGTGTTATCAGCACCACACTCTCCCAAGTGAGCCACTGGCCAGCCCCTAACTTTTTTTTTTTTTTTAGTGAATTTCTGCCTGTTTTCATTTGGTAGGTATTTGTGTTATTAGATTTGTGACTGTATCCATAGCTACCTTAAAGTATATTCAATTTAGCTGCTGAGAGTGTGGGATTGTTCTTTTTGGTGATTTAAATAAGGCATGTGATAAAGCAACTTTGTTTCAGGATGGGTTTCCAGTGTTTGTGACTTGCACACGTTTTATTTCCTAGGGAGCAGAGGGAGAAAGAAGAAATTGAGAAGTACCGTATGGAACGGCCCAAAATCCAACAGCAGTTCTCAGATCTCAAAGTAAGCGGATGCAATGGCTTGCTGTTTCTAGTGCTCTTAACCAGCAGAGAGCCAGAGTGCCTTTCACTAACTTTGCTCTACATGTAATTCAGAGCGTAGCTTCTTGGACCAAGAAAGTCCTCACTCGAGTATGTTTAGTTTTATGTATATGTGTGTGTTAAAAAAAAAACCCTTTCCTTCCCCTACAGTAAAAAGTGAGACAAGTGAACTTATTTCGTTTATTATCTTAACTCCATTCATGCATAAGTTTTTCTAAACCACGTCCTCTGGGCTTTGACAGAATAATTTACATTTTAGTGAAGTAGAGCAGATCCAATAGATTGATTTTTTTCCCCGCAGTAAGAGAAGTAGAAAACCATTTTTGCATCAAAATCCCTTCTAAGGCTACTTGGTTCATATCAACTGGATGGTCTGGAGGCTAGGGGTGAGGGAGAGTGTGGTTCTACCTGTGCCTGTGACGTTCTGCTGGAGAGTTGATGTTTTCGGGTTGTCCATTCCAGAGGAAGTTGGCGGAAGTCACAGAGGAAGAGTGGCTGAGCATCCCTGAGGTTGGCGATGCCAGAAACAAGCGCCAGCGGAACCCCCGCTATGAGAAGCTGACCCCTGTTCCTGACAGTTTCTTTGCCAAGCATTTACAGACTGGAGAGAGTCATACTTCCGTGGATCCCCGACAAACTGTGAGTATGGGAAAGAAAGTGAGTGGGGTTCCTTCCGTCTGGTTAGATGATTGGTGACGGGGTGGCGGGTGGTGTGGATTAGGCACTTCTACAGTTTAGTAGCTGTGCTATGGCTAGGTCTTTCTGCACAGCCTTGTGTATGTCAGGGCACAGTGGAAAGAATTCAGAGAAAGTAAGGTTCTTCGGCATGCAGATGGAAGCCAACGTTTCATCCTTTCTCACCCCACCCCCCCAGCAATTCGGAGGTCTGAACACACCCTATCCTGGTGGGCTGAACACTCCATACCCAGGCGGGATGACACCAGGATTGATGACACCCGGCACAGGTGAGTTGGACATGAGGAAGATTGGCCAAGCGAGGAACACCCTGATGGACATGAGGCTGAGCCAGGTGAGAGCTTGTCACACAGCGTTTTCCTACAGGTGGCATTTAAAATTTTGTTTTCTTATTATAAAACTAATACGTGCTTGTTTTTTTTTTTTTAAAAACCAAGAAACTCAAAACAGAAACATGAAAAGCTTGTCCTTTGTAAGTGCTTTGTCATGAGATAAGCAGACCTGTGACAACATAAGATTCCCTGTCCCCTTACAAAGAGTGGTTGGGATTCTGCATGCATGTGGGTCTGTGCATCCACCTGTAGGGCACACAGGCACCGTGCACACAGAGTGCCTTAAACCAAGGGCCAGCCTGTGTGGCACTACTGCCCTCCCCTCAGAGACCTGGGCCCATTGCGCGTGCATCCTGTAGATAAGACTTACCATCCTTCCCTCTGTAAAAATGTGAGTATTATTTTCTTGCATCCCTGTAGGTTGTCATGTGGCCTGTGGGGAGCATGTGCTCTACTTTAGAGACTGGGTGCTCCAGATCACAGTGAGGTGGAGAGCCCTTTCTGGTTCTGAGATGCACATCAGAAACCATGAAGGAAAGTACAAGGGTACTTCACACAGTTTCTGGAAAAATGGAAATAAAAGATAGTGTGAGTCTTTCCATGAACCTTGTGAAGACCGCTTTTGCTTTCAAATTTGTTTACATAGAAATTAAAAACATTAGCCCAACAGGAAACGCTATAATGTCAAAAGAACCAGCAGACTGGGACAAATGTCATGCACGTAAAAGCCAGTTGCAGAGTAGTGTGTGTAATTTTCTATTTGTGTTGGAAGAAAAGTACATCCATGTGTGGATGTATTTGCACATCCCTAGAAAATGTCCTGAGTTGCATGCTATAGAGGTCACCACTAGGGGATGAAATGGGGGTGTAGAGTGGGAGCTTCTTTTTAGATTTTTTTAAGGAAAAATTTCACACATACTTAGAAGTACAGAAAATAGTATGATAAACTATTCAGCCATTACCATTTTATGCAGCGGGAAACTTAATTTCCACTTCATCTTTTACTATATACTTTTCGAAATTTTATCATGAGCAAATATTTTATAATAAAGGCCTGTAACATTTTAAAAATTGCACGTTTTTGTGTTACTAGATATGTGTCTTGTTTATATGTGTCATGATTTAGTCTTTTGTGGACCTTTGGTGGGGGTGGTTTCTGCTTCTTTTACTATCACAAATCATGTTTTGATGAATTTACGTGCTTCTGTGTTTGTATGTTTAAGTAAATGTTTCTGTAATATCTTTGAAGTGGAATTGTTGGATCAGAGTATTTTTCACTGAATACCAAATTGTCTTCTGAAATGTGTTGTTCCACCCTCGTTAACACTGGGTGGGTGGGCCTCTTGGGTCTCCCCTGCTGAGCCTTCATTTGATTTGCATTTTTGTTTGGGGTGGTGTGGAGCGTGTTTTCTTGTGCTGGTCTCTAGTGGTCCTGTGAGACACCTGCCTTGTCATGTGTCCATTTACCTCTCAGACTTCTTTTAACATAGTCACTCTTTACGTTGTGTGTCGTTTCTCTTTCAGGCTTGTTTGTGGAATGCAGAAATATTTACTTCAAGAACAAATTTTAGCATGGTTATTTTTTGTGATAAAATATATATAACACAGGGCCGAGCCCGTGGCGCACTCGGGAGAGTGCAGCGCTGGGAGCGCAGCAGCACTCCCACCGCGGGTTCGGATCCTATATAGGGATGGCCGGTGCGATGCGCTGACTGGCTGAGCGCGGTGGGGCCGGTCACAAAAAGGACAAAAAAATAAAAAATAAAATAAAATATATATAACACAGAATTTGCTATTTCAACTTTTTTTTTCTTTTTTAAAAGATGACCGGTACGGGGATCTTAACTCTTGACTTGGTGTTGTCAGCACCATGCTCTCCCAAGTGAGCTAACTGGCCATCCCTATATAGGGATCTGAACCCATGCCCCTGTTGTTATCAGCATCACACTCTCCCAAGTGAGCCATGGGTTGGCCCTTATTTCAACTATTTTTATCTTTACAAAAAAAGGACTGTATATTTTAAACATTTTTAAGTGTATGTTCAGTGGTATTAAATGAATTTGTGGTGGTGTGCAGCCATCACACCAACCATCTGCAGAACTTTTTCATCCTCACACTGGAACTGTCCCTGTGAAACAGCAGCTCCCCATGCCCCCACCCCAGCCGCCTCCATAAGTGGAATCTACAGTATTTGTCCTTTTGTTTCTGACTTATTTCACTTAGCACAATGTTCTTAAGGTTCATTCATGTTGGAGCATGTGCCAGTCAGAGTTTCCTTCCTCTTTAAGGCTGAATGATAGTCTGTTGTACGTGTAGACTGTATTTTGTTTTTTCACTCATCCGTCAATGGACACTTGGGCTGCTTCCACCTTTTGGCTATTGTGAATAATGGTGCTGTGAATGTAGCTGTACAAACATTTATTTGAGACCCTGCTTTCAGTTCTTTTGGATATATACCCAGAAGTGGAATTGCTGAAATATGTGGTAATTTTATGTTTAACTTTTTGAGGGACTGCTGTACTGTTCTCCACAGCAGCTATACCATTTTACATTCCCACCAGCAGTGCACAGGGATTCCGACTTCTCCGTGTTCTCACCAGTACTTGTTACGTTCTTTCCCTTTTTCCCCCCTCAAGAACAGACATCCTGATGGGATCCGAACCCTTGGCGGGAGCGCCGCCTCGCTCCCAAGCGGCGCACTGTAGCAGTGTGCCACCGGGCCGGCCCTATCATGGTAATTTTAAAACTTACAACTGGAGAGTAGTATAATGCAGATTTTTTAAAATGAGTTAAAATTATTAATTTTTATGATTTCTGGGTTTCACTCATTTTTAGAAAGGCCTTTTTTTTTGTCTACTTAGGTTTTTTTCTTGGAGCTTTAAGGTTTCTTTTTTTTTTTTTTTTTTTTTTTTTTTTCCGTGTCCGGC
>NW_007727528.1:317094-321574 GCF_000696425.1 Galeopterus variegatus
TTTTTTTTTTTTTTTTTTTTTTTTTTTGTCTTTTTCCGTGTCTGGCAATGGATTGCAACCCTCAGTGTTGCCCCCGTACCGGACCGGGGACCGGCAACGGGATTGCAACCCTCGGTGTTGCCCCCGCGCCTCGCTCAGCCAGTGAGCGGGAACCGGTCTGTATGTGGGATCCGAACCCTCGGGCGGGAGCGCCACCGCGCTTCCCAAGCGGCGCACTTATCCAGTGCGCCACCGGGCCGGCCTAAGGTTTCATTTTTTAATATAAAGTTTTTTCCATATAGAATTTACTTATCACAGACGGTTGTCTGAGTTAAGTTAAGGTGGTCCTCCTTTCCTTCCTGACTTCCCACTTGTAGTCAGGACTGTGGGAAGGGGCCCAGTGACCCTCTGAGCATTTGTCTTGAGTGTTCCTGGTCACATCCAGCTGACTCCCAGGTTGGCTTGTCTCATAGGTGTCTGACTCGGTGAGTGGACAGACTGTAGTTGACCCCAAAGGCTATCTGACGGATTTAAATTCCATGATCCCGACCCACGGAGGGGACATCAAGTGAGTGCTTTGAAGAGTGGGAGGGTTGGGATGGGAACTCTTGTTGCTTAGAATGTTTTGGATTTTATTTGGGAAATATACAGTCAAAATATGATGTAGATGTTCTAACAAATATTTAGTAGAATAGTTTGGTTTTCCATTTAAAATGTAGCTGTCTCCATTCATTGTGTACATTGGATGTTTTACAAATAATATTTCAAGTCTCTGTTGGTGCTGAACTAGAAAGCAGCTTGCTGATTGTGTCTTACGTATCCTACCTGGACCTTCAGTACTCAGAATTTGTCTGCAGGGATGCTGAGCAGGCTGGGAATAGTGCTGACTAGAGTTTTGAGTTGGTTTGTGTCACTTGGGACATCAGAATTGATAGTTCTTATGTTGTGTCTGTGAAGTGGGCCCCTTCTTTCTGGGTCTAGGTCTGATGCTGGGTGCTTTCTCACTCCTGTAGCGATATCAAGAAGGCCCGGCTGCTTCTCAAGTCTGTTCGGGAGACGAACCCTCATCATCCGCCAGCCTGGATTGCGTCAGCCCGCCTGGAAGAAGTCACTGGGAAGCTGCAAGTAGCCCGAAACCTTATTATGAAGGGAACGGAAATGTGCCCCAAGGTGAGGCATGTTGTAGGGTGTTTTCCTGAAGGCTGTGTGATTGGCGGCTCCCAAGGACCCTGTATGTTTGTGCCGGGCAGGGTCCTTGCAGGAGTAAACTCAGTCAGAGCCCATCTGTTTGCCTTTTGGTATTGAAAGTACAGATAGTAACCAGGCTAGGACGAGGATGTGAAAAGTGGGAAGGGGTTTTTCCTGCTTGTTTTCACATGGAACAAAGGCTGATCTATTAGTTTAATAATAGGATAACCTTAACTAGAAAGAATTGAATTGGTCAGCTCTTCACCCCTTCTAATTGAAGAAACCTAAAGACTAGTGCTAACTTTTAGGAGAATATTCTGACATTTTTGTTTTTGGAGGTAGAGTGATTAGGCAAGCTTTAAAAAATATTGTGAAACCCTCTAGGTGATGCTCAAATCAAGATAATCGTACATTCAACAATATACAGTGTAATTGTATTTCATGGTACTTTACCAATTCCTCCCTTATCCCCTCTCACCTCCCCCTTTCCCACCTCTGGTAACGTCAGTTCTTTTCTCTTTTTGAAAGTTCAGCGTATTGTTCTGGTTGTTGTATGTTTGTTTATTTCTTTTTTAAAAATGTATTTGTTTATTTTTTAGCTCCCACTTATGAGTGAGGACATGCAGTATTTCTCTTTCTGTGCCTGCATTATTTCACTTAACATGATTTTCTCTAAGTTCATTCATGTTACTGTGAATGGCAGAATTTCCTTCTTTTTTACGGCAGAATAGCGTTCCAGGGTGTGGATATGCACATTTTCCTTATTTAGTCATCCGAGGATGGACTCTTGGCTACTGTGAATAGATCTGCGATACAAGTGCCGTGTATTTTACCATGCAGACTGGGACTCTCTTGATGGTGAATGGGGCCCCAGGAATGACTGCCCTGGATATCAGCACAGAGCAGAGCTTCTGGGGCAGACACACAGTCTCTGCTTTGTTCGTGGACTTATCCTGCAGGACAGATTGTGTTTTTTTCACAAAGTAGTGTATGTGTGTGTGTGTCCCCTCAAGCATATGATGGCCACATTCCTGAGTGCTACAGGGGACAGGGAGAGCCCTGGTGCAGGTGTGTTTGAGGCCAGGCTGATTAACTTTCTTTTTTTTTTGTGACCGGCAAGGGGATTGCAACCCTTGGTGTGGTGTTGCCTGCACTGCGCTCAGCCAGTAAGCGCACCGGCCATCCCTATATAGAATCCGAACCTGCGGCGGGAGCACCGCTGTGCTCTCAAGTGCTGCACTCACCCGAGTGCGCCACGGGGCCGGCCCTGATTAACTTTCATAAAATCTGGGGGCCTGAGGGTCTGCTCCAGAGGTACCTGCTGCTCCGTCATGGCTCCCAGTCTGCACATACCCTTACCGCTTTTTTCTTTTGCCCTACAGAGTGAAGATGTCTGGCTGGAAGCAGCCAGATTACAGCCCGGGGACACAGCCAAGGCTGTGGTGGCCCAAGCTGTCCGTCATCTCCCACAGTCTGTTAGGATTTACATCAGAGCAGCAGAGCTGGAAACAGACATTCGTGCGAAGAAGCGGGTTCTACGGAAAGGTGAGCCTCTCCTTGAGGTGCTTTAGGCAGCAGGTGCCCCTGAGACTGTGGCCTATTCCTGGTGCCCAGCTCGCGCAGAGCAGCTTCTCTGCTGCTTGGCTCAGGCTTTTGGCAAGAGTGGTTGAAGAATTGGTGACGTTTTCCAGGCCTATACCTGGCCTGAGTTGCCTCTGCCCCTGGACCCTCCATAGGGAGGGATGCCGTGGTGGGGGGCGTCCCATCCTGGCTGAGATGCTTGGGTAGAGACCTCATTCCTGCCTTTTTCTGGCTGTTTGACCTTGAATGAGTTGGGCAGTCACCCTGTGGTCCTGGTTTTTCTCGCCTACAGGAAGAGAACAATAGTAGTTCAAAACCTGCTTCTCGGGGCTCTGGAGGGCTGAGTGAGATGGCCTCTCTGAAGGAGTGTGCTGAGCCAGCGCCTGGCACATAGTAGACCCTTTGTGTGTGTTAGTTGTTTTTTCTGCTGTCTGATGTGGTATGATGTGCTCCCACAGGGGGTAGTGTGCCACTTGGTTTTGAGTCTGAGCCAACTAGGTGGTCACCAGAGCTGCACACCGAGCTCCTTTGTGCAGCTGTGGAGAGCAGCTCACAATGCCCAAGAGGCAGCATGTGCCGTCAGCCCATGGTGAGATAAGTGAGGGATGGTTTGCCTGCCAGGGAAACCGATTGCTCGGAAATAGTGCTGAGATAGAGCTTTTGTGGGTGGGTTGTTCATTTTTCATTGCTGTGGAACTCATAAGAGGAACACTATTTATCCCCTCCCCAGAACTATATAGAAGATGCTGCTTTCAAGCTTTGCTCCAGAACAGATGCTAGTCAGAGGGCTGTTCTGGAGCAAACCTGTGCAAGTGGCTTATTCTACCTGGATTTGTAGTGTTGGTGAAATAAGGTATATTTCGTGGAGTCAAAGGCTGTTTTCAGTGAGAGGTGCCAGCTGTTGTTTTTTTCAGATGTGTATGTGTGTGAGCATTAGGTGTGTCACGTTAGGGCTCCTGGGCCAGTAATCAGGGCCACACAGGCAAGGGTCTCTTTGGGAGAAAACCCTTTATCAGGTAATTTCTGCCCATTCACTGTCTATGTTTGTTAGAAGCCAAGTTTATGTGTGACCTGTGTTCTCCAGTTCTCCCTTAACTGTACTGGCATTCGTGCATATTTATGCACATGTGCATTCAAATGTGTTCCTGTCTGCCAGGTCTGGTTTCTCAATTGCAGCCCAGCTGCCCACTGAGTGCTTAGAGATAGTCACTTATAATGAGTCCAGGAGCGGAAAGTTAGCACCTGTGTTGGTGTGTAGAAACAAATTTATCTGTTTTTCAGCCAGAAAAATAGTTCTTTGATGAAAGGCACTTTAAACTGTGGGTAATTAGCTTTATTTATTTGGGAAGCTCTACTGAATTCCCCCTGCCACATTTGATGAATGGTCATGAATATCTTTGTGGCCACTCCCTGTTCACCACCAGATTGTCTGGGCTCATTTCCAATGCGTTTCAGATTTGGAGAAGGGAGCATGCTTGTGGAGGTGGGGCCTCTGGGGAGAGTGGAGAGATTGTTTCCAGGGTCGTCCTGGCAGAGAAGCTGCGCTGAAGTGGGAAGAACTCGGAATCACCAGCCTGGCCTTTGCTCCTTATCCTGGCCCTGGCCTGCCACTTCACTCAGAGAGTTTCCAAAAACAGCATTCTTTTTCTGGGGTGCTGCCTCATTTAGTTGTTGGTGAACCCTTAAAAGGCAGCCATTGCTCGAAGGGTCTTTTTTTTTTTTTTTTTTTTTG